>NW_004955408.1:19927038-20103368 GCF_000276665.1 Chinchilla lanigera | reverse complement strand
GAAAGAGTCAAAGAATGCTCTAGGCCTGAGTTTGCCCTGAGCCCCTGGAAGCACGGGATGCATCAGCTACATCCGCTGGGATAGGAAGGTGGGGAGGGACCAGGTTGCGCTGCCTGGGTTACATAAAGGCCACGGGTGGGAAGAGCTGGCTGAAGTCAGCACGTGGATAAGTTTGAGAAGAGGAACAAGGACTGGGCTCTGCGCTAATTCTTTGTAAATACTGTCAGAGGTGTTAATATCTTAGGAATGATGATCCTTCAAGAACTATATGGTTAGCACAAATGTTTGTGACTTTCTTTTTACCTTGTTTTTGGTATGTTTTATAACATGTAAGTTTAAATAAGTAAATATGAAAAATGTTCTATTCATTTTATGTTCTGAATTTGGGGGATTTCATAATTTTCTGCACAACATTTCTGTTACATTTATTCTTCGGTACTTTGTAGGTTTCTTCATAAAATTTATGTTATATTTATTCCTAGGGACTTCATAGGTTTAAATGGAATCTAATCAAAACACACATTTTTAAGTTGTTTATTGTTGGTTTATAAGGATCTAATTAGATTGATATATATAACTCTGTTAGGTTCTCATCGTTTGTTGTTGAGTCTGATGCAAATAATGAATATGTCACTTTCTCCAGTTTCTATATATATTTATTTTTCTTATACTTTTTGTCCTGATTAGGAACTCTTTTTTTTTTATTTTAAAGAGTTTTTATCAGTACATGTTTGCAGTATAATGATTACCTTCACTGAAGGGAATTTGTACCTGTGCATAAAACATCTCAATTCTTCCCCTGCCCTCTGCCACCCCTTTCATTTTGCCAGAATCTCTCTCTTCCTTTCTTCCATCATTTTACCTTTGTGATGCTAGGGATAGAAGCCTGGGCCTCTTGCATGCTATCACACCCTTATCACTTAGTTACACCTACCATCCTAAAATGAATTATTTCTAATTTTTATTATTATAATATTTGCTGTCAATCTTTGGTAGGTGTCTTCATTATATTAACAATGTTTTTGAAGATTTGCTGGATTTCATTCTTTTTTAAAATCAAGAATAAGTATTTATTTTTATCAAATTATTTTGTCTTGTATTATTTCAGCAGTGTTGTATCATACTTTGAGATATAACCTTATGCCTTAGCCTAATTAATTGTGTTAATATTTTTTTAAGAGTAAACTATGCATGAATTCTTAAAAGAAAACTTGTTTTATTATACAGGGTCTTTTTCTCACACTTTGCTTTGTTTAGCATGGTAATATTTTATCCAGGATTTTTGCATAAAGAATTTCAATTGAGAGAGTCTATAATGTACTTTCTTTCTCTGGGTGAGATACTGAGGTTACATTACTTATTAGTAAACATTGCTAGATATTCAACTTCCTATGTCTTCTTAAACAACATATAAAAAACAAAGATTTTTATGTCTGTGGAAGGGTTGGTTAAATTCACTTCTAAAATTATCGAGACCCCATGGGTCCGTGCTCCTCGGCCACGTATATTATATTTCTGCAGGATGTGTGCTGACCGCCGCAGTGCAGTAACCTCTAATTGGTCTCTAACCATGCTCCACTGCCAGAGTGATCTTTGTAAACTTTAAATTAGATCATGTCAGCCTCTAACAGCTTCTCATGACTTGTAAGGCCTTGAGTGAGCTGGCCCTGCCTGCCTTTTTGACCTCCTCCACCACCATTCTCTGCCGTACCCAATCTGTTTCAAGAACAGAGTGACCGCTCTCTATTCAGCTCACCACGTTCATCCCGTAGTCAGGCCACTACACTTGGCTATGGCCACTACCCTTGGAATGCTCTTTCTTTCTCTAACTGAGTTTGGCTGCCTTAACATCATTCATACCATAGTTCAAACTCAGATTTCAGAAAATTTTACCTTATTTCTTTATGTCAAATTTCCTCTCTAGCTGTGATCATGTTGTCGACTTTGTGTCTCACTGACAATTAGCAGTATCTGAACTTACAGTGTTTAATCAATGTTTGCATTAGTTCACTGACATTTTTTCTTCACTACCAAAATATAAGCTCCATGAAGGTAGGGACTATTTCTTGTTATTTTGTTAGCATATTTCCAAGTTCTAGAATAGCTTACCTATTTTTTTTTTTTTTTTTTTTTTGGTTTTTTCTCCGGTACCGGGAACCGAACTCACGACCTTGCGCTTGCGAGGCAGGCGCTTTTGCCACTGAGCTAAATCCCCAGCCCCAAGCTTACCTATTTTAAGCACATGGATTCTCTCAAATATCTCCTGAATGACTAAATTAGTGAATGTTTGAAAGGTCTAATCTATTTCTTCAAAAATATTAAAGGCCATACAACCCTATTTCACTGTATTTTCGTCTATCACTCATTCACCATATTTTATTGATAAACTACTTTGTGTTAGACACTATTCAGGACACTAGATAAACAGGGATAAACAAAACAAATGCCCCTGCTGTTACTGAGTTTACACACTAGTTGTAGACAACAATGAATATTTAAACAAGTAAATATATATTGTATCTTATGGTATTCTGGTAAAACCACCTCTTCAAAAACTAACTAAATAAAAGATCTGAAAGTTTGCAATTTGCCCTTTTCCATGTTGTAAATTTTCCAACATGGTCAATTTTCACTTAAGATGTTTTAACAATTGCCTGAGGAAATCTTTGAAAATTATTAATAGGCTCTGAGGAAGAGTTTTGACCATATTAGGTACCTTAAGTGTGATGGAAATCTATGAAACAGGAGTGCAAGGAGGAAAACGGAAGCCATGTGAGTTCCCACAAAGGCTCAAGTAACACATTGAGTCAGGACTTGGAGGAACCGCAGGTCTAGCTGAATGAATATCTAGAAGAAGAGAATGTAAGTCACAGGAAACAGAACACACAAAAACTGGAAGTAGGAGCACGCCAAGAGCAGAAAGACAGTGGGGTTTGTGCAGATGAATGAGTAGATAGGGGTGAGGCAAGATACAATCAAAGAGTCTGGAAGCCCATTTCAAGGACTTTCACTTTAACTCTGAATGACATGGGACAATTTTAGAGAGGAGCAAAGGAATAACAAGATTAATAATACATACTCACTCTAAAATATTAATGACTATTGTCATGTTCTTCCTGGAAAATAAATAATACACCCAACATATAGGAATCCTACTTAATTCATTATGAATTTAGGCACAAAGTCTTTTTATAAAACTGCAGTGCAATTTTTCCTTTATGAATGTCTGTTACAGATGTGTGAGCAGCAAATGGTTTTGTGGATAATTTAAAATACTTGTTTGCAGTTCTACCAATGACTTGTATATCTGCAAACACCATTGTTTGTTTGGCAATTGCTGGTCTGTGTTTACAGTAAACATTAATCCGTTATGACATACTACAAATTTCCTTATGGGATTGCTGTATGAGACCTATTTTGATTTTTAAGGGGACATCTCCACACAGATTGAGTGACAGCATAAATGATATTCATAGGCTTTTATAGAAGACTGGTTTTCTAATGTTAGGGTTAGTGTTAGTATAGAGAGTTTGGTGCTAATAGCTTTTCAGAGTGCCACTGAGCAGCTTATTACAGCTAAAGAAGAGTGTGGGTGCTTTTGCAAGACATTTTCGAGTTCTGTACCTATACAACTGAATTGCTCTAACAAGATCCATATGTGAGATACTTCACATTCACTTGGCCTTCTGACAAATGCATACCCTGACAAGAAGAGGGCTCTGTAGGAGAATATGGCCTATTCTGTGCAGACCTTTGAGAAGAACTAGGGAGAAAAGTGAACTTGGTCTCATTGAGTGAGCTCTTGATATCGCCCTGCACAATGCAGAGCACTTTGTTTACATTATCTCTATAATTTCCATTGAGCTAAGTACTACTTATCAGTCACGTTTGAAGAACTGAAGAGTTGTATAAAGTCAGGTAGGCTGTGAGTGCCAGTGCTCGGAACTTACAGCTGGTGTTCTCACCTAACCTATTTTACTGCTTGCAGCGAGAGAGCCAGAAGTAGCAGTGCCATGCACAAAAATAGTGCACTTTACCCCAAAGATGTATCTTCTTTCAAATCTTACAAATTATCTCACAGATCACTAGAGGTTATGATAGTGGTGTCAGCACAGAAGAATTGTACTTTTTTATCTATTGCAAACAAATTAAGCTCCTAAGTCAATATTTCCCAAAAGAGATTCCATGCTACACTAATTTCATGGACTGTTATGGTTTCTTGTGGCCAAATCAGTATGGGTCACAGGAAACAGCTCTACAAATTGTTGTCATTGTCATTTATTTATTTGATTTTAGGAACTCTTAGACTCCTTAATCATGTTCTTTGTGAATTGCTAAGAGGTCAGGTAATTTGCTTTATCTCTTGTATGTATTTTATGGGGGAATATTTTCTTCCAACTCAGCAACCCACTGAATATGTCCTTTGAAAGAGCTGTTTTGGGAAAAGCCTCTCTGGTTTATATTTAAGCTCAGGCTTATAATGCAACTGGAAGCATCATGTTTGCAGGCGAGGACCCATCCAAGAGTTCAGTAGGATTTCTGAAAAACATGAATCAGAAGCATGCACTTGTTTGTTTCTGTTTTAAAGGCTCTGGCACTCATTCAGCTTCTGACAGAGATGTGTAGATTTTGCTAAAATCAAAGAACAAAATTGTATTCCTTGAAGATATCTCTTATCACATTCTGAGACACCACAGGAGTATTTTCTTTGTAACTGGTATGATATTGAGCACCACCCCAAAACAAGCTTGCTTGGTTCCAGACACTGACTGGAGGCCAGAACTATATTCTCCTCAGTTCTGTGTGGCATTTTCCCATTTAGAGCAAGAGTATGTGTCTGAGTGCTTGTGTATCTTAAAACACATTTGGGTTATTTTGGTCTTATCAAAGTAACATTATTATCAGACTTTAGTTATCTAATCAGCCTAATTTCCCCCAGGAGACCCAGAAAATTGCTCCCCAGAAGCAGAAAAAATGATGGGGGGTCCTCTCAATGACTGAACACATTGCCTCACCGAATGTGTTTCTATTCTCTTTGAATAAATTATCCTGTAAGCTGTGGAACAGAAAATCACAACCCACTCTACAGTAAATGAAGAAAACATTGGTGTATATATAGTAGTGAGGACTTCGAAGTTGGAAAGGGCTGAATTCAATCACAGTTCCATCTACTAACCTCTGGACTGAATTGTCATTCCAATTAATGAACTAATTAATTAATTTTTAGCAATTAAGCATTTACTTAGCAGATGGCTACTGAGTGCTTTTTATACTTCTAGACCTTGCTGTCCTTGCAGGTCCACACTATAGAATAAGTTAGACAAATCCTTTAGCCTCAAATTCTTTGTCTAAAAGTTGTTTTTATAGGATTGATAGTGAGAATTGAATGAAATTAGGAATATAAAGTAGTGAGTATAAGGTCTGGCATACAAGGGAGGGTTAATAAATCACAGTCATCATAAAAACAAAGGTGAGAGCCTCAGACTATAGCTCAGTGTTGAAGCACTGGCCTAGAATGAAGGGAATTTGGTTTCCCCCGCCAGCCCTTAAAAACGTAATACACATGCATACACGTATACAGCAGAACAACAGCAAAAGCCCAAAGATGATACTACTCCTTACTGACTTTAAGCTAGCTCACTGAGAGTTAAAAAAAAATCAAGGACATTTCTTTGTAGAAAGAGAAATAGAAAAGCAGCTGCATAGTTTTTTTGTTTTTTAAATTGCTATAGTTTTTAAAGTACTCCTTGAAGTCTAGATCATACCAGCTGTTTTAAACAAAAGCTGCCATCTTAGAGGGGTATCATTTTAAGTCACAATAACCACGAATGCTCTAATTCATTTTGGTTTATTGGATTAGTTTACAAATTACCTGGCGTGTATCAGAGAGGAGGAAGTTGGAAGGTAAATTTCATGAGAAAAGATAAGAAAAGATGAAAGGCCAAGAGGCTGCTGGGAGAGCTATTAGCAGAAGTCTGTCAAAAACAAGAGAAGAACACAGACAATACAACTCTGAAATGAATTCTGATCACATTGAAAATACAGTTTGTAATCACAGCTTACTACCTGTGAGCAAACAGTACTAAATTGCTGTCTTACCTTACTGCAAACTGTTCTTCCTTTTTTCCTTATACTTCAGGCATACAGATCTTCCTTGAGGCCATGGAACTCCAAGTGGGCCACTGGTCCCAGTACCAGGACCATGCAGAGTTTGTATTTGTCAGGATCATGCATTCGTAGTCAGGGTCCTCCATATTCCCTCACAGTGGCTCATTAGAGAAGTCTTCCCTGACCAACAGACTTACAACAACCCCAGATATTTTCTAACTCGGCCTTCTACTTTAGTACAGCCACTGCATTTATTGTTACCCAAGAATTTTTCATGACTTTATTCAGTTGTTATATTGTCTGACTCCACCTGAGTCTCCAGAATTTCATTCATGCAGGTGTTTGATTGTCTTTTTCTCTATTGTATTTCTAACACTGGGATTTATGCCTGATATCTGGTAGGTTCTTGATAAAAGTCAAGGAACAAATAAGTGATTGAATAACAGCTTAAACAAAATTCTTCGAAGGGATATGGAGAAATGGCAAAGAATAACTTCACCAAATTAACAATTTTGCCTAGGGCCAAAGCTGAATGTAACATTCATATTGTTCCCTGGTATTTTCTGAAATAATTTTGACACCTCTAATGAAAGCATTGTTCCTTCATGCATGCAATTCTGGGAAATCAGTAGCTATTCTAATCAATATCTTGCTAATTTGGGTAGTGGTTATTTTAAATCACCATAAAGTTGTGTTTGAGCATGTGTCACAAGAAGAATATTCTATCTCTACAGTTCTATTTAATATAAGGGAGAAGTGACTTTTTAATTTATGTATGGAGAATTCATAATTACATACATATTGTTGGTGTTGCATACCATCAGAAAGAGCAATCAAAGTCTTTCTTGTAATGGATGCTCAGCAAAATATCATTATTTTTATTCTTCCCTCAAAATAAAGAACCAAATAATTACTTACCTTGTTTCATTTGCTTGATGACAAATTTCATTAGTTTAAGGCTTTATTTAGACTCCACCATTTCCATATTTGCTATCATATTATTTCTAAGAGTGTCAAACTCCTGCTAACTCACAAATAAAATACTCAATGCCAGAGTGTCAAACATAAGTTTTCATCAAGGGCTCAGAAACATCTTGTGCTACAAACAGAATGGCAATTACGGATGCAAAAAACGTGTGGCTCCCTCAAGGTTTTTCAGAAATCTTGATTATTTAATCAGTGTTCTTGATTTGTAAGGCTAGGTAGTTGATGGCTCCCAAAATGTGTCACGTTGGACATTATCCAGATGGAGTGCCAGTTTTCATTTGAGATTAAAGAGATAAAATCCAACCAGAAAGGTTTTCTACCAGCTCGGACTATAGCTCAACTTATATCAGGTGACAAATAAAACTTGGCAGCCTGCTTTCCCCATGATTTTAAAACAGAAACTTCATTGAACTGTCAGTTACTAAATGAGGTGATTAACGCTGGTGTTGATTAAAGTTTTATTCTATGTTTATTACTAACAAGTTTCTATTTTCTCTTTTGGGGGGTCTAGTTCTTTTAATATAAGTCTCACCTCCTGTCTAAGATTTCATTACAGCACTTAGGTTTTGAGATGTAAATCGACTAGTGATATTTTCAAGAGTTTTCCAGTGTGTGCTCCCCAAATTAAGGTTTAATACACATTACATAGGAAAAACCCAAGTCACACACATCCATTTCATAGCTACATAGAAGACTACCATAGCGGCATTCAACTTCACTTCTAGTAGGTATGTTTCTGCTTCTGTTTTTGCAATATTCATTTATTAAATTTGTTTCCATTTTGGTTTTTGTGCCCACAGTTTCAGTGTTTAAAAATTTGGGCTGTTTATCATCTTTAAGATTGACAGCTATACTAAGAACAGATGATTGCTACAAGGACAAGCAGATAGGATTTGGACAATAGCAAGTAGTCAGGCAAAAATATGTTTATTAGTAATAATACTAAGAAGCAGAAGCATATGGCTTGAGCATGCAGTCCCCTGACACATCCAGTTACCAAGAAACCATTACCTGGGGCCATCATGGGTGCTAAAGGTAGGACATTGGCAAGCAGGCTCTGTCTCATTCTGGTGCTTTTATGATACTTTTCCTTCTATAGAACGAGCTTTGCTCTTGCTCCCCACCCCCCAGTCTCCTGTGGCTGTCAGTTTGCTTTTCTCTTAATTATCTTTAGATATCACTTCTAGCAGCAAGACCTTGCTGACTCAGAATGTCCTGTATGCCAGGTACTACGTACCTTGAATGGAGGGACCGTATTGATCCTCACACATCTCTGTATGTCCTTGCCAGTATCCAGCATGACACCTTCCAACTGTTCAATAAATATTTGTTGAAGGAGTAAAACATTGCTTATGGGTATGGATAGCTATGGGCACTTGGGTATAAACAGTAAACAGATCGCAGCTAGTTGAAGAGTGAACGTGATAGCAGTGGAAAAACTGATATACACAGGGGTAGGGCTAAAGAAGCTGAGATTCTTGACAGTGGTAGAGGATGAGGGCCCAACACCACAGCAGTCCGTTCACCAGTTCCTGGCATGCTGGTTTAGATATTAAAAAAGCAGCTAATAGTAGTAATGCTTTCCAATCTCACGGCACTTCATACCCAAAGGATTTATTGAGCTTTATAAACACTGATTAATCATCCTTGCCCTAGTGAGGTGGGCAAGAGTTATTAGGCTTCTATTATGGAGAGGAAAACCAAGGCAGAGAGAGATTAAGTGGTTAACCCAAGGTCAGGCCGTGAGTCATGGAGAGCTGGCACTTGGACAGGGAGCTTTAAACTCGCAGCTCTGTGCTTGGTCTGTTAAGCACAGAACTGGAAGTTGGATGCCTTGCCTGCAACCCCGGGGAAGAATGAGCAATTCCCTCTTCCATGCCGTTTCCCTACTGCACTTGCACCAACATCGCCATCCTCTCACTGTTTGTCAGACATTCTGCCTAGCATTTTCCAAATAACAAGTCACGAAATCCTAAAGAAAAAAAATCGTGACGTTTTATTTGTCCCATTTAAAAGACTGTAAAACTGAGTCTCTTAATGAACTGTTATGTAGGAGACATGGGGTTCAGACCAGCTATTCTTAGAAGTGAAAGGCTGTTTCATTCTGCATAGCTAAATCATCTGTGGGCATGTCAGGGCACAGGGGGTCAGGGGTCAGGGGTGAGGGGTCAGGGGTGAGGGGTACAGAGCTGGCAAAAACTGCAGAGTAGGGCAGGTCACTAAGATATAATTGATCCTTAAATTAAGTAACTGTGCAAAAGATAAAGGAAAAACTTAAGATTTCTCTGAAGATTTTCAAAAGCTGCAGTTGGACTCTGGTATTTGAAGAGCTTAAATTCACATGGGATCAACAGACATCAAGTTCATTGTCACCACTCCTGCATGGAGAGACTGTATGGTGACTCTAGATGTCCCCCCATAGAGGACACCGTGGAGGGACACTTGAGCCACTCCTGCAGATCTCGTCTATCTCAGCAAGGCACATGAATGTCGGTTTCTCTTTTCCCCTTGCATGTGTATAAAGATGTTAACAAACCAAGAAATTCACTACAACCCTGCTTTGCTGAGGGAAAGTCTAATATCTACCTAACTAGCCAAAAAGTGAATATTAATTCAAATAATCAATGTTCCACCATTCTACAGCCATTCACATAATACATTAGAAAACGATCTTTCAACATATCAGTAGCTCCAGTATGTGGACAAATGCAAAAAGCTAATTCTATAGCCATAAATAGGCAAATCTTGTTTTGGGAAATAAAATATATGCACCAACACACAAAGAAGCAGATATGTGTTATCAGACAGAAACAGTAGTTTTCTGGAGAAAGTAGGATTATCAGCACTGTTGTTTCGCTGATCCTTATTTTCCAAATCTTCTGAAACGATCATGTGTTGTTCTCATAATGAGAGCAACAAAAGTTATTTTTAATTTTGAAAAAAAAATTAAAACAGATGCCACTTGGGAAAGAATTGGTTTTGAACCACTGGATTCAAAAACCAGGCACCAGCTGCCACCTGAAAATCTCGGCTTTAGAATAAGCCACATACTCCGAAACATACCCAAGCATGTATTCTCCCACCCGTTCTGATAAAAAAATAAAATGATTCATTCTGTTCCCCTCTACCTTACCCTGACATAGCAGAGATGGAATGTGCACTATTTCCAAATCAAAATAGGCATAGTGCAGCAAGAAGCACTTTCAAATGATGAAATTAGATTAGAAGTTAAGACAAAATACGTTTAACTGGCTTTTAAAGAAATTTGGTGGAACACATTACTATAAACAGTACATTTGGGCTGCCAAACAAACTTTGCCCAGAGAAAATCAATTTTACTCCCCAAACAATGAGAAAAATTACTTTAGATTTGACATTAAATATTGTCATATTTTTAAGAAGCATTTCTATAACTCTGTGTAGAAATAGGAGTCAAAGGATGCCTTTGTTACCATGGTAACAGTCTCCCTCAGAACAGCCAAGAATGAAGTAGCATACATTCCCCCTGCATATATTTGGCCAATCAATAAACAAAAGACTTAATCTTCATGCATCACAGTGGGAAAGTGGTCAAGGTGTCCATGATTAGTAAGAGGGTTGGGGGAAGTGTTTAAGAATTCTGGGTTCACTTCTGAGTTCAATCATCCAGACTAATTTTCAACTGAGTGCTATTAACATTTTATTCATTAGAAACCCATTAGGAGGACAAACTATTGCTAAAATGCTTATAGATTCTTGAAAAATAGAAATATCTATTATAAAATTTAACATGCTGGTATATATGAAGATGATAAACTCTGATTAAGAGCATAAAGAAAATGCAAAAGACACACACGTGGAATTCCTAGGAGTAATGATAAAAATAACTACTAATGTTTCCTGGACATTGACACTGGGCCAAACACCAGCCAAGTGTTTTACGTAGATGATTTAATGAATTTTTCAAACAACCCCAAGACTTACTACTACGAGCTTTTATTCCCATTTTATAAATGATGTGAGAGCTATTACTGTTCCCATTTTGCTGATAGGAAACTCCCACTGAGAGAGACATATAAGTGGCCTGAAGGCTTCCATCTTGGGAATGCAAGCAGAGGGGTCAACACCAAGCAATGATTGCAGGGGCATGTTCTATCGACCCTCTCACTGGGTCATCTTCTCCGGTGGTCAGCAAGACCATTTGGCAAGCCATTTTACTTCTCTGAGACCCAGACTCCTCGAGTACAAATCAAAGCTCTTGGGAGGCTACAATTAGATAATATATGCTAAGAGAAAACATGCAATAGACTCTCAATAAATATTCCTTCCTTTCCTTTAAAAGCCTTTAGTTTCTGAGAACCAGCTTAAGTTACTTGTAAGTATTAATAGCCCCTGACTTTCAGCATGAGAGAGGACTAAGAATAATTAGAACACAGCACAGCAGTTCCCCTTTGGATAGCTGAAGATTCTCAGTAGATGTCTGAAATCTTGGAAGGTTGGAATACTGTACACAGAATGTTTTTAAATACATACATAACTATGACAGGGTTTGATTGATAAATTAGGCACACCAAAAGGTTAACCACAATAACAA
The DNA here is from genome assembly GCF_000276665.1 of Chinchilla lanigera. NCBI lineage: Eukaryota > Metazoa > Chordata > Mammalia > Rodentia > Chinchillidae > Chinchilla > Chinchilla lanigera. Next base: position 20,091,700 of record NW_004955408.1, on the reverse strand, counting down.
AAGTATAATTATTATGACAACATGTGGTATTTGGAGACAAGCTATAGGGCCACCGCACTGTGACAACTGAGGTGGCTACATGACTAATGGGCAGGTGGCAGGTACAATGTACACATGCAGGACTGGGGTCATTTACAAGCAGAGGAAGGCAGAGCAGGATGGTAAATGGTTTCATCATGCTCCTCAGAATGCCACACAATTTAGGACTTACAAGTCGTGCATTTCTGAAGTTTTCCACTTAATATTTTTTTTTTTATTGTGGTTGGTGACAAGTAACTGAAAACAATGGACAGCAAAACTAGGGGGTTAGTGTTGTCAACCTTATTTTACTTCTTGGGTGCAATTTCTTTCCCCATGTGAAAATATATTTGAATTATCAATAAATAATATGTGCACTTGAGAGCTCAGATACACACATTCACTTCTGTGGGTTTCTGCTCACATGCCCCTAGCCTTGTCATTTAACATGGCCACAAGATATGGCAGCTGGACTGGCAGCAGAGGTAAATATAGTACGTAAGACAATCATCAGAAAAGTAGCTCCACGACTCTGAGAATTTCCATAGTATCATCTTTCTGTGTCTCCGTTTGCTCAGCTATTGCAGGAAAGAGTTAAAGTTATTTCCTCTAAAGAATCTTCCAGAAGTATCTGTTGTCTGTGATATAACTGTTTCTGTGAGTGCCTCTGCTTGCCTGAGCCCTGTGTATTGGTTTTATACTATGTTTTGTCTTTTGATACCAAGCTGTAAAGAGTGAGACATCTTACACCCTCCTTGTCTTCTTCCAGTTAACTTACCTTTCCCTCACAAGATGATTTACACAACAGAGACTTCTGTAATTTGGCCTGATATCAAAAAATTAATATCATTTTTTCAGTGTTTTTGTTGAACTTATTCCTCAGTCCTGTTACTGTACAATTATTACTACGAGACACAAACCTTAAGACCAATGATGGGGCAAGAAGTACTTCTTTTGTTATTCAAACGACCCCAATAGTAAAAAAGTTGATTGACAGATCAAGAAAAGGTAAAAAATGGAAAAAGGGAGGCACTTTCAGTAATCAGTTATTTGGCAGAGAATTATGAGGTCATTTCACATTTCTAGACTTGAAGTAAAATATTTCTGTCACCTTTTGCTGGTTTCCTTTCAAATTATTTCATACAGCATTTTCATTAGCAATCTCTCAGCAAGTATTTATTATTTGTGTTTTCATATGTGATGCATATAAATTCATGAATATAGTCCTTGCATTTCATACCCACATAAGCATGACATGAAGCTCATATTTATGCCAACTATAGGGAATATTTTCCTAAGAGCTCCACAAAGAAATACGGAAGCTCTCTTTCTGGGGTCACATGGAGACAATGCGATTTATGCCACAAAAGCCACAACTCAAAGTGCCAACTGTCTGGCTTGTTAAGCATGAGGCCCATTGTTGCTGCAGAAATCAGCTACAGTTTGAATCCACCTGGACAGGTGTCTCCAAGAAATCCTTTTAGGCGCAGGGCAGAAGAGGCTGGTGTCCTCACAAATGACTCCATGTTGGAATTGGGAATCCAAACGTTTTTTTTTCACTACTCTTCCAAAGCAGCCTTTGCAAACTACTGCCCCTCAGATATCCTTAAAGGGATTGGATAGGCCACAGTGGTGGCTGAATAGTATTTTAATATGGATATTGACAATGTTTAAAAATCATTAGATTTCACTTCTTTTCTTGAAAAATCTGGCGACTAGATCTACCTCTTCACATGGTGACTGCTGAGCTGAGTAAAGGTTACTCATTCACAGACACCTGCACTATACAGCGTCCCCCTCATCCCCTATCAATCCCAAGTACTTTCTATCCAACAAGACTCAATGTCATCATCTCTACAGCATCTTACAACCGGGCCACTTCATCCATTTGCTTTATCTGAACTGATAAATATTTAATCGTAGGTATGGCTTAGGCACAGCCAATCCAAATTATTTCAGGCACTGATCTGACAGCCTTGGGACAGGGCTCTTGAGTTCCTCACTATGTTGTGAGTGAACTCTTTCATCGCAGGACTATATGCATAATGCTAAAATGGATCCTAAGAAAAAGCTCAGGAGGAAATTAGAGAGTTGGACTCAAGCAGCTATTTTGATGTGGGAGTTACTATACCTGTTATGGCTGGTATCTAGATGCCCTCCCCACACCTTATGTGCTCAGAGGTAGGACTTTTCAGAGGTGGTCAGATCTAGACTGTGTGATGCTGGAATCAAAAGTGTGTGATTAGTTAATTAATCTACTGATGGGTTTGGCGTAGCACTGTGGGCAAGTGCTTTATGCCCTAAGGGCACATAGCCTATCTAGAATACAAAAGGACAGAAATGGACTGCTATCGTCCCTTGCCCCTTGTTGATTATTGCTGCTGTTTGTCTTCTGCTGTGTCCTGCCTGCTCTGCAATGCCCCCCTGCCATACCACCCTGCCTTGGAGCCAGTTGATTATGGACTGAACTACTACAAACTGTGAATCAAAATAAACCTCTCTTTCTTTAACTGTGAGTGTCAGGTGTTTTGTCCCAGCAATGAGAAATGTAACTAAAACCATACCTGATACTGAACATCAGCTATGTGCTAAACATTTAAGTTTGTGACCCTTATTTTAAAGTAAGGTTTTCTTTCCTGAGCAGATATAAACAGACTAAGCTACCTGCTCTGGAAAGAAAAATATTCCTCAGCCAAAAACTATTCCAAAACCCCCTGCATTCAGTTTTTGCCAGTGTTACAACTTCACCTTGGATTTTTAAAAAAGCAATTTCCCAGAGAAAATGCTAAGTGGGATATGAATGACTTCAAATAGAATTGCTTCTATGCACAGGGAAAAACATGTCTATTGATAGAGAATATGAAGCAACTAGACCGTATTTCCATCTTCCATTTGAGTGTGTCAGAGCACTTAATTCATGAATCGCCACACTTGATTATGTTTTAATTTAAAATATTAGACTTCTCTCTACACATTATGACAGCAAATCTGAAACACTTCTAAGAAGCTTCATACATGATCTGTATCAGGATTTCTCAAGTTCAGCACTACTGATATTTTAGACCAGAGAATTTTTTTGTTGGTGGTGGGAAGGGACTGTCTTATGCATGGTTACAGGTTTGCAGAGATCCCTGGTCTCTACCTCAGAGATGGCAGCTACCAACTGCATCCTGGCAACCATAAATTGCCAAATGTCTCCAGTAAAGGACTCTTAACATTGAACCACTGGTGTATATTTTTCACAAGAGTCACTTGGCCAATGATTGTACTATTTACAATTCAAAATGTAACATCACAATGCATCATTAGGAACATAATGATGGTTCATTTTTTATATTACTGCTACAATGGAGATTTAATAACTTGTATCTTTGCTTAACCTGACCCTTTAATTACCTTTTTCATTGTGGAAGATTTGAAAAGGGATACATTTAGGTAAGTGATTTTGTGTCTTCACACTGTTTTATTTTTGTCAGTGAGAAAGAAAAAAAAATATATAGCTTTGTTTCATGTTCCCAAATCTTATTAAAACCTTAACTAGCTTGCATATCTTTTTGAAGCATTTGGGAGGATTTCAAGGTCTTTCCTTCAGAATATTTACCATGACTGATTTTGATCACACACATGTGCTTAATTACTAATTTGCCTCCAAATATTAAACTATGAAGAATTTTAGATTAGAGAAGAATTTTTCTCCCCAAAGACTGTTTCTAGATTTGATCCTTACAATTGTCTCTGATTTGTTCTGAGTGAAGGCTCTTCTAAACTATGTGCAGAAACAGTGTATGAAATAGGTTTTCTTACTATTCCTTGTTCAGGATATTTTCCACAGTATTACAAAAACTACTGCTCAAAAAATGGACAGAAAAGATTACTAAATCTGGAAACTTCCTTTGGAAGCAGCAAACAAAAATGATTGAATTAAGCCCTGTGCTGTTCTAATATTTTATAATGCCAACATTTACCTGCTTAAAGCTTCAAGTACAGTAGTTAATGTCCTCTGTTTAGTCACCTGCCCTTAGTAAGCATGATAGACTTTGCCTTACAAATGATCTTGAAGTCCTTTCCTGCTGCATGCCTATCCTCGAAAGCTTGCCATAGACCCTCAGATTCTCTGTTGCCAGGACTCCTATTGGCTCTGATCAGTGTTATTTTCTCAAGTGATTCACCATATTAATGGATAATTTGTGCATAAACTCAAATCATATTTCACATCTTTGCCTGAAAAACTTCAGTGATTTCTAACTGCTAGCAAGGCAGAGGGCAAAACCTCAATGATTATGGTTATATATATATATATATATATATATATATATATATATATATATATATCCCAACAGGGCTCCAAAGCATCTTTCCACACTCTTGATTCTCAAAATTTCCAATAGGTACTAATTCACAGGCTACTCAGTAAAGAGCCCCTTGTGTCCTCATCTGTTACTGTGTCCCCTTGGCTTGATACATTCCCTGCTATGCTACGTGGAAATGTTCTATTACTTCTCCTAACCCCATTGGAGAATCTCCTTTCCTGTATTTTCTACTGTTCCTTGGAAGATATAGTCCTTTTACCCTGCTGACCTACTATATGATGTGGTGTACCAAGCAATGATTTGAACATTGTCTCCTCTGTAAGACTGTGATTTCCTATGTGACAAAGAACAGTGTTAGATTGTTTTTAAGATATGTGTTTCCTTTGTTTGGTAAAGAAACCTTTAATTTGGTAAATGACATCACATAGAATGATAGCTTTAGTTTTTAAATATTTATTTCATTCTCTATGAAAAGACAACATCATATGAAAATAGATTTTTATCAAATAAATGCCTTATTTGAAAATTCATGATTTACTTAAATAATTTCTTCAACATCTATTTACTGACTGGTTTTCTGGGTTCTAGATCCTGTTGCAGGTCATTTAAATCAGCAGCATGCATTAACAGATATAGTCAATAAAGATATCTATAAAGCTTATAAGAGGGGAGAGTTTTCTTGCAGAATATGAAAACTGATTTTTACTTATTTTAGTATAAACAGTTCCAAGCTAGATCCTATTTTATATAATGCAAAACACAGTTATCAAAGTGCCTGGCACTTATACTTAATTATGTAACTAAATTTAATTATAAGTAAATATAATTTGGTGGATATTATTATTATCTATTAAACATCTTAAATGGAAAAAATTCAGATGATGTGAGAAGACAAAAAAGCTATAAATACAAAATCCATAATCTCTGTGGAATCCCATAAATATATGTTGAGTGCAGTTAAACCAGAAAAAAAGGGATGGTGGCCCCAGCTCGAGAGATGCATAAATCTGAAAGTGTAAGGAAGGAGCCCAAATGCTTACCATTACTGTATGGAGTTAGTAGACACTGCCTCTTCTGCACTTGGGTCTTCTCATGTTGTGCTACACAGTGGTAAATGGATTCACTTAATAGTGGTTATTCATTTTCTAATAAATCATACTGACTCTGGTAAATTCTATTTCTTATGAACATTGTAAATTGATAGTTAAGGTAGCTTTCTTGGAATTTAAAATCTGCAAGAATATATATTTGGAATTATTTTATGGAAAAGTCACTCAAAACTGACAAATATTAAAGAAATATACTTGCAGGTGCTCTTATACTTGCAGTTCAATACAGTTAACATTGAAATTGTGCTCTGCAAAAAGGGAAATAATAGCTGCTTGTGACTTTTGATCATGGCCACTTAGAGCTGAAGTGTGCCCTAAGATTGCAAAGACAATGCCAGTGATAATATAATATGGACTGCACATAAAACAAATTCTATAATTACACTTCAGAATGACAGGTGTTTTGTTAAATAAAATATTAAAATTAATTCCACTTCTTTTTTTAATGTGACTATTAGAAAATGTTAAGTTGCACATATGGATCATTTTATACTTCTCTTAGTACTGATTTAGTTATTTTCGTTTCTAGAACAATTCGTGCATTTATTTTTTCTTTTTACTGTATTACATATTACTGAAAGAGAATTAAGGGGTCAACTGCTCTAGCAACCAAGTGTTTTACCCAGAATGCACAGACATCCTTCCTTAAGGTCATAAGGTCAACCAACTTGAGAGAGAGCCAGACTTGAGCACATATCTGTACCTTCAGTACTGTGCTAATTTACTCACAAAGCGGAGAATACCAATGTCCATCTGTTGGAAGGACAAATGAACAGATTCTGTGTGCAGTGGGAGACAAAGGAAAGTTTAATAATGATGATGATGATAATGATAACAATGATAAAGTCAGCTTCATTTAAAAACCTAGTATATTCCCATATGGAGTTTTACACAGTAAGATATATGACTGGTGAAACACACCTGTGAAAAGATCTCTGACCACTCCTACGCATTTTAGTGACTCTGTTTGCAAAGTCAGAAGACTGAGACTGTTGATGAATGAAAAATAAAACCTACATTTCTTGGGAAGGAGGCATCCATCTTTTTCTATTTGTAAATGCTGACGAGCAGAGTTTAAGGAGGGCTAATGTCAGCCATTCATCTTAATTAAAGAGTTAATTGCTCATGTATCCTGATTTAGTTAGTGGAGGCTGGTAGCATGGGAAACCCTTGCCTCTATGTATTTTATTGACCAGTGTAATGACATCATCAGTAAGTCTCAGGATTTATTCATGCTTCATCCTAGCCTCATAATGTTAATAGCCTTGTACATGATAAAACTTTCAAGAGGGAAGGCGTCCTTGCGACTGACACAGAATACAAAAAGCACAGTGGCCGAGCTGTGAAATGTCTCCCTTCTGCTGTCATCTCTTCAAAATCCAGAATCACAAAAATAGTAAGAAGTCATTTTTCAGTGTTAGTTTTTAGAACATGTTTGTGTGCGGAATGAGGTAGGGGATTTTTAGAACTGTGCTTTACATATTTGAAAATTAGCAGTTTTCATTCAATATTACTAAACTATAGTAAGCATAGAGAGAGTAAGAATTGAATTTTAGCACTTTTATGGCAATGGCTTTAGAGATAGAGTTTTCTAAGGAGAATATCTTTAAAATATACATAACACAGAAAAGAACTTGTGATGAAATAATTTAGTCATCAACTGGATGGATGACTAAATTAAGGGATTCCTAAAAACAAGGTATTCTGACCCTTAAAATATAATGTTCCTCGAAGTTCTGTACTATTTCCCAGAAAATGATGTGCCTGCATGAATTACAAGGCTACAGTGGACACATGAGAAATTTCTGACTAATACCCCTCCTTAATACATTTTACAAAATGAAAAAAAGGCAAATATCAAAGAACAGCAGGGAAAAAGTACCATCTCGAGGGCATAGAGAGTAAAATCACGGAAATGATGTTCAGAGTTAATGGGCCTTTTTGTGCCTTTTCTCACATGGAGCTACAAGCAGTCCTAGTTAAAGTTAATTAAAGTTAGTAACCTGCTTCTGCAAACAAAACTGGCTCAGTAATCATCTCCCATTTTGCTTTTGAGCTGCTGATCACCTATTAAATACTGTGTTCTGACCAAAGTAAGTACATTGTGGTTATGCTGAGGGAAAAGTTAAGACAGAAAAGAAGCAGATAGGTCATGTTTATAGCAGCACAATTTGTCATAGCTAACTCTTGGAAACAATCCAAATGCCCGTCAACTGAGAAATGGAGAAAAAAGATGTGGTGTTTTTATACAATGGAGTATTACTCAGCTATAAAGAATGATAAACTCAAGGCTTTTATATGTAAATGGATGCAACTAGAGACCATACTCACAAGTGAAATAAATCGGACCCACATGTGTAAACATATTGTCTCCCTAGTGTAAGAACATGAAAGAGTAAATAAAACCCAAAATGTACAATAGATAATATGAAAGGGAAAGAAATTGCTCAAAGGAAGGAACAACTGGGATGAGGGAAAGAAGAAAAAGAAAGTACTAAGGCATTATATATACGTATATATGGATTGCTGGCATAACTGTACTGCTGATGTATGGTGGTTTGTTGAGGGGAACAGTTAATCATTTTTTTAAAATATATTTTGACCAATTTTGCATGCTTGTATCTGGTAATCTCAGTAACTTACGTGAAGACTACAATTTGCAGTATAACAACTTTTGGTGGATTTCTACCATCCTGTCTAGTGAAACTATGTATCATCTCTGATGGTCTTTCAAATTATTTTCTTATTCCCTTTAATGGTTTAATCAACCTTCTATTCTTACATCTGGTAATCTGAATAATTTTGTTGAAGATAACAATATGTAATATAACAACCACTGTTAATCCCTATCACTTGGTTTGAAACCCTGTATCATTTTTAATGTCTTTGATTTATTTTGTTTATATTTTGCTTTTTTTTTTTTGGTATTCTCTTTAAAATAAAAAAATAAGTATCTCAGAGTTCTGGAAGGATGGCACAGTTCTCTCCTGCAAAGCTGGGGTATTGCATTGGCCTTGTGACCTTGGGAAAATCACTTAACCTGGTTAGACATCAGTTTGCTCAGCTGTAAAATGATAGCAATTACAATATTACTGTCATGGAATTGCTGGGGAGTTCAAGCGAGTGAGTGACAGTGATACTTGGAATTCTTACTAGGCACTGTACAGGAGGAGTGAACCATAACTATATTTAGGGAACTTTTGAGTCTCCCTGTTTAAGATAATGATGCCTTAGAGTGCTTTTAATATAAAATTTGAAATTTAGTCTTAGAAATTTTGTTTCTCCATTGTCTTCCTAAAGTTCTCAATGTGTTTTATACATCAGAAAAAGTTTGGTTGTTATCTGTAACTGTACACACATACACAACTAGGCACCATTGTGCGGTAGTTAGCATTGTTCAGTGTTCTGTAGTGAAGCAAATGTGAATTCATCCAGTTCCTCTTTGTAGCTTTAAGACCTTGGGAAATGGGCGTAACATTTTTAAGCTTTAGGTTTCTGTTCTATCACATAAGGATAAAAATAAGATACCTATGTAGTAGTAGTGAAGATTAAATAATAGAATGATTGTAAAATCTTAAAATAGTATCTGACATATAGTAAAATAACGATATCATTTTCTGTATTCTTTTAATTATGAGGAGGATGTATATAAAAAGAGCAAAAAGGCTTATTACTGAATATTAATGGGAGACGTAGAGAGATAATGCATCTTTTAAATTTTTTTTTTCTCTCCTGGTTCTCTTGCATCGCTCACTTTTCTATAGTGAACATGGTAACGGTAAGTGATGAAAATGTGTTAGACACCAACCGTTACAGTTCAGAGGAAGGAGTGCCTCTTTCCAGCTGTAGGTGGTTACCTGAAAGTCATTACATAGGTAGGATTTCACTAGGTAGCAATAGAAGAAGATTATTGCAAAAGGGATAGAGAAAACTTTCTGGAGCAGAAATGCTGTCTGTGGTAGGGAAGAAATGAGCAGGTCTGATCTGATATGCTCTACTTGAGGGTCCGTGGAGCACTGCAAGATGAGGTTGAAGAATTGGGAAGATCTTAAAGAACTTGAAATTTATTCTTGATTTAGTAAATGGCCACCTAATTGGGTGCGAAATAGGACTTTGGAGGCCCGTATTAAACAGCACTTGTATTTTAAAGTAGCGTGTAAGGTAGAACTCAAAGGCAGGCAAAATTAGCCATAAAAATCATTTAAGTCTCTCATAACCTAAAGAAAGGAAGAGATGCATTTCATAAGAGGGTCAGACAGTTAATCTTGAAAAATAATTTTTACTATAATAAAAATGGTTTTATCAGTGCTTGCATGTGGTACAGGTTTCCATTCCTCCTGGGGAGTTGATGCATGTAAATACATCTTAATTTCTTTTTATCCACTTTTTCTTGAGCCTCTTTTTTGGGGGAACACTTTTAAATCTAAAGAAATGTACTAAGGAAGGAATAAAGAAAAGTCTACATTCAGATACCCAAGAATTTGCCACACATTTCATCTTTAAGAAATTTTTAGAGTCCCTCTTGTTTAAAAAGAGATTGACGTGCAAGTTGTTTGCATACTTCCTAGCTTTGTCCTGCTGGACACTAATATCAAGCCACTTACATTTTATACATGTTAATTAAATTCATTTGCAATTTTTATCATGAGACCGAATACTTTATGTTAAAGTGCCTACCAGAGGCATGCTAGTAGAAAGCACGTGAAGCCCTATGAAATTTACATGGAGGATTCCCAGTTACATGTCGAAAGTAGAGAGGCTCCAAACACAGGATTGGAGAATAAATGAAAGAATCCATCACTGAATGAATAATTGGATGCTAGAATGAAAGCTAACCGAAGACTCAGGAAAATATTGGGATTGTGGACACAGGCTATGAAATATAGAGGGCTGCTGTATCTGATAAGTGGCCAGAAAGGATGGAGATGTTTTGACTTGTAGAAATTGAGGTAATGGCACATACCAAATTCCAGCTATCTGCAATTTTCTTCTTCTTGGTTTTTTTTTTTTTTTTTTTTTTTTTTTATGCTGGGAATTGAACTCAGGAACTTGCACTTGCCAGGCAGGTGCTGTAACCACTGAGCAATATCCCCAGCCCCAATGTATGATCTTCAAAAGGGTAGTTAGGAGAGAAAATAAAACCTGTGAGTGGAGATAGAATGGACTCAGAAGCAGAATTTCATTCTCTTTCCAAGGAGTCTTGGCTTGTGATAATGGGGCTGTTATTTGTGTCATATTCTTTTCTTATTTTAAAGAGAGTAGTACATGAGAAACAAACAAACAAACAAAGAAATAGAACAGTAGCAGCACACCAGTATCACAAACATACACAAATCAAAGCAAGAACATTCAAAGTGATACAAGGTCTCAAGACAAAATAATACGAATCAACAGTGGTTGTTACATTACATATCGCTATCCTCAAGTACATTGCTCAGATTACCCGATGTAAGAATGGAAGATTGCTCAAACCTTTATAGGGAATAAGAAAATCATTCTTTGATAAAACAGTAGAGATAATACAGAGTTTCATTAGACAAGATGGTAGGAGTTCACGACCGTAACTCCATTGCATATTGTTACCTTCAAGTCAGTTGCTCAGACCACCAGACACAAGCATGCACAATTGATCAGAACATAAAAAATTGTAATTATTAACTGTTCATATTCTGAAATAACTACATTTAACTGAAACTACTGAGGATGTCACCCGCAAAAGGATCACGGAAGGAGGAAGGAAGTGCGCCACATCTTTATCACTAAAAACTGCATGAAATTGTGTAAACTCTTGCTTTGTTAGATTTTTGTGTCAGGTAACTTGATTCAAAAGAGTTTATTCAGATTTTCCTTACTTATGATGTTCCCTACTTTATGAAGATACAATGCAGAAATATTTAGGCATTTTAACAGGGTTTTATTCTAAGGAAAAGATCTGTCTGACACTTAGAACTATTGTGTTTTTCTCTCTCAGTTGGTATGGAGTTTTTTTTTTTCTTATTAGGACAAGTGTATATTTAAATTATAACTGTGAAAAAGTTAACACTTAATAGAAAAAAACATGTTCTTGAAAGTGAAGAGATGGAGGAAATGACATTGATGCTACCAGAATTAATTTCAATTTTTTTGAAAAGGCCAGGTATGTGGAAACTTTATAAAAATAATAAAAACAATAGCTACAAATTATTGAGCATTTACAACGTGTTAGTTCCTGAATTAAAATGTTCACCATAGGCTGTATTGCGTCCCCTTCCCAAAATTCATATGGTGAAGCCTTAAACCTTATACCTCAAAATGTAAATGTATTTGAAGATATAACTTTCTGAAAACAATGAAATTAAAAAGAGTTTAGAATGTTCCTTAATGCAAGATAGCTATAGTCCATTAGGAGGAGGAGATCACTATACAGATACACAGATGAAGGGACTACAAGGGGAAAATAGAAAGAGAATTTGGCAAACTGCATGCCAAAGGAAGAGACATCAGTACAAATCAACTGAGCTCTGCTCTTGATCACCCAGGCTCTAGAACTGTGAAGAAACTTTTTATTTTATAATCACTCCATTGGTAGGCACTTTTGTTATGGCAGCTGTACTAGGCTAACAGAAGTGGCGTTACATTTCATTCCCCAGCTATACCGTGGGGCAACTCTTAGTTATCCCTTTGGGAAAAAAAGAAGAGAAACTTGCACCCAGAACAAGTGTATCTATTTACCTGAATGTCACATACTAGAGGAAGGTGAAATCAGTACTCAAACTCCAATCTATTTAACTTCAAAACTATAGTTCCATAGGCAACATAGTGGTCCGATTTTATCTACACTGTTAAATAAAATTAAATATACACTGTATGATGTTGGCTGGGCCCAGTTATTATACCATTCATTTGAAAAATATTAACCACAAGTTAGAATCACTCAGTATGCAGTAGTTACTCTGACCCACACTTGCAGTAGACTTCCAAGACCATTAGAATAACAGTGAGCTTTCAGAAACTTGAATCTTGTTTTGAGATAGAGATTCTTTTAAACTGAAGTACTTTTTTTAATAAATATAACTCCAGACAAGCCTAGTAGAGGAATGGAACCTCTTCCAATACTACCCACTCACTAGTAAACATGTAGAGAGAGTAGAACAGGGCAGGGAAATTATTATTCTCAGTCTGTACCTGGTAGCAAAGCCTTATGATAACATCATGTAAAAAATTGAAGAATCAAACCTCCCAAGAAGCTGAGGCAGGAAAACAAGACAAACTGAAAGATAGGTAGGTAACTGACCACAGAGAATTTTACAACACAGAGCCACAGAAACAAGAAGGAAAATAAAAGTGACAGGGAGGAACTGTTCAAGAAACTCCAAAAGCCAAAAAAAGAATGATGTTAATCTCATGATAAACATAACACAAAGGAAGAGAAAAAACAAGCAAAATCTCATTCCACTGAACTGAAATGATTCAGTTGGGAGAAATAAATTTTTAAAGGATTCAAAAGAAAAAGGGCTAGAGAAATAAAGTGAAAAAAATCCAATACAAAAATAAATGACAAAGTCTGCACAGAAATATTGTATTGACAGGAGAAGTTGATTCTCCACATCAGAATGAAGAATCCTGGGTGAGAGGAGACAGCTACTTGTTTCCAAACAGGAAGAGTTTGAGAAAGGGGGAAAACAATTAAGAAAAAAAAAAATCAAATGAAAATCAATTGAAAATGAACATTATTAGAATCCAAAGTCATTCTGTGTTACTAAGGAAAAATGTTGTCACAATGAGAATTTACCTTAGGCAGAACTATGTAAAAAGAGAAACAGATATATCCTCAAAAAAAAAAATCATCTGTATAATCAATAAATATGTGTTTAGTATAGTCACATATTCTGGTGATTGAAGGCAATCAATAACCCTAAAAGACCTTTTAAAAGAAGGAAGTAAAGACATTTTCATTATTCTCATCACTGGTCTTACTAACCTTAGTTCAGAGTAGGGGCAAGAAGACAGATTCACACTTAGCAAATTACGAACCAAATCTCGTTTGTTTTTAGAGATTGCTGAAGTTTGGCAAGGTCGTTTAATTCCAGTTTTCTTTTTCTATTAAGCAGGAATAAGCCATCAGCCTTGCCTACTTCACTGTTCTGAAAACAATTCACCCTCTTTTGGAATGGTTGAAGTTATTTGTGGGAAAAGCATGTGTTCTAGAATGAGAGAAATTTGAATTGGAATCCAATCTCTGGTCCTCATCATCTGTGTAACCTAGAAGAATAACTTAACAACTCTGACCTTCAGTTTACTGATCTATAAAGTAGACCAGCAACACATTTTTTTAACAGTGCTGTAAAGATGAAAAAGAGTTAACATAGGAGGAGTCACTCATTAAAATGTGTTTTCTATCAGGATGAGAAAGCACCTGTCATTCAGTAGGTTTGAACTAGAAATGGTTTCCTTTTCTTAATTTCAAGTATCAGTACTGCCATCATCTTTCTTGTTCTGGGGCTAAAGCTTATCTATTGCTATTTCTTAAAATGCCTGTGTTACTATAGGCTGAAGTTCTGATTATGTAGCTTTTAAGCCTGGCTCTATACTTTTCAAAAAACATTCGATGAGTCCCCATTATCCTTTTGCATCAATTCATTTTGCTGTGGTTTTAGGGAGGGTTGTTAAAATGGTCAGAGAAACATTTTATCGATAACAAGGGAAAAAAACCACAATCTATACAAACATTAAATAAATAATAGTTCTGATGTCAAACAAACAAAATTCCTTCCAATTTCACCCTTGTTGCATTTGTTCATTTACTCCCTTACAGAAAATTTTAAAGTATCTAGGATGATCTAGGCACTCACTCATTCTCATGGAGATTGCATCCAATCACATGTCTTTAATGTCATCTGTACATTAATAATAGCACACTTGTACCTAAGCCGTAAGCTCTCCTCTGGGCTCCAGATGACTCCAACATACAATCTCCAGTCTAATATCTTAGGTTGGTGTTTAACAGGCATCTCAATTTGACCGATTTCCAAATTCACTTTCAGAGCTTTACCCCCAAACATACCAGGCTACAATGGACCAGTTTATGATGTTTGATCTTTCCAAACGCTCAGGCCTTAAATCTCAAGTCATTCTTGACTTATCTTCCACCTTTATACATCACATCAACCTCTACGATGCAAGCTGTATCTGTGGAATATTTCCAGTATCTCCCTACTTCTCACCTACATTAACTGCCAACATTCCCTGTTTAAGTTGTACTATATGATTATTGCCTGAATGGCATTAATACTTGCAAACATTTTCTCTGCTTCCGTTCTTGGCCTCTTTGAGTCAGTTCTCAACCCAGGAGTTTATGATCATCCTATGAAGGAAAATCAAGTCAAGTTATTCCTCTGTTCAAACTCTTCATTCACTTTGCACTGTGCTCACATCAGAAGCTGGGGTCATCTATGACCCAACAGGGGCCTAGAAATTCTTCACCTTCCTCTGTCCACCACTTATTTGACCTGTCCACCAGTGTGCACCTCAGAAGACCTCCTGTCCAGCCACACCACCCTCCTTACTCTCCTCAGATGTTCCAGCTCATTTCCACCTTGCGCCTACAAGCTGGTTGTTCTGTCTGGAGATCTAGACTTATGGCTCTCTGGTGGCTTTGTTCATGTGTGACGTTCTCCATGAGGACTTCCCTGACCTCTCTCTTCCTGGCCATTCCTGGTTCCTTATTCCACACAATATATTTCTCCATCTAATATTCCATAGAATTTTACATTGTTTATGCTTATTTTTGTATCCCTACACTAGAATGTAAGCTCTTCAAAGATGGGAATATTGTTTATAGTTGGTAATTAGTTCACTAGCATTTGGCATATACTTGGCATTCAATTAATAATTATTGAGTAAATGTAATGAATGTACTAGACTCTGGGGATACAATCATGAATAAGGCAAAGTTCCAGTTCTTACAGAGTTCAAATATGTGAAGCAGAG
This sequence comes from Chinchilla lanigera, assembly GCF_000276665.1. NCBI lineage: Eukaryota > Metazoa > Chordata > Mammalia > Rodentia > Chinchillidae > Chinchilla > Chinchilla lanigera. The sequence goes on along the minus strand of NW_004955408.1, from coordinate 20,076,294 downwards.
GGAATGGGCACATGGTTATATTATAGGAATACCTGTCCTCAGGTATGATCAAAAAGGGAGGGCTTTCTGAAAGTAAATGATGGCAAGTGACACAACTGGATTTCAATTCCTTCATCTGGAAACTGGAGATACTCAACCTATTTCAAAAGAACTACAAGTTAAATGAGATCAAGAATAGTATATACTTTGCCAGAAAACTGGTGTTCTAAAATCTGTTCAGTTCCATAGCCATGCTTCCTAAAATGCTTTGATTTTTATCATCATCTAATCTAACTCTGCAAATTTACACCAATCTCCGACCTATTTTTAAGTTAAATAGTGAAATCTGTAAACAGAGAATTTTACTGGCTATTACAGGTCCACATAAGCAAACAAATTTTGTAGAATTCCTCAAAGAATCACAGTTATGTATAACCTAATCATCTACTCACTGAAAATGGAACAAAATAAATTCAGAATTGTCGAGGAATTTACAGTGTAACTATCTCAAAAGATGTTATTGAAAGGATTTTTTCTAGAATCTTCTCAGTTTCTAGTAACTTCAATGGAGGTCAGTGACCATGTAACTTTTAGAATTGTTATTAGCTTTGCACAGGGCTGATACTGACATACAGGAAGTCCAGCTGAGGTGTGGTTATTGCTGATACTGGGACTATTAACTTAGATTTTTTTTTTCCTTTTCCCTACATACATCCTCCTAAAAGATTAGAGCTAAAGCAGTGCATGTTGCTTAATGCAGTGAGTATTGCTTGTGCCCACCAATGCACAAGTGCACACACATACACACACATTTGGCAAACATAATCCACACACACCTATATCATTCCTGGATTACTGTACACAGTGATAAAATATACAAATGTGATGTCTTGATCAAGTAAGTTATTTTGTGTGGGTTTACACATACATAGTTATAAATTTAAGTGCCCTCTGGTCATTAGATATATAAGTATATATTCCCTGTTTATTGTAAAACCATGAATACACACCTAAGACTTTCTATGAACATGGGCTTAAATTGTTTCATGATAAAAAGTTTAAAAATGCACCACGATATGAGTTCCCATAGAAAAATTTATAGAAGCATAAGTTAGCTCTCTCTCCAAATGCTTTCTTTCTACACATATTCTTCTGTAATTAATCTTTACCCTTCAGGAGGCAATGTGGACCTGTTTCTATTTCTTAAATACCATTAAATTAATTTTACTTCAATTTCAAACAGAGTTATACTGTTCTTTTATGAAAGTGCAATAAATTGAGAAGAGAAAACATTTGTCCTCTGAGAAGTTGATCAGCTAGGACATCACCAAATATAATTCACACCAGGTAACATTAAAACCTATAAGAAATGTGCATGATTATGAAGGATTTAAAAAATAATAATACAATCAAAATTTAGGAAGGCATATGTTCAACACATCGAAGCAATTTAATTAAGAAAAATTTTCAATTAATTATATTCATGTATGCTTGAAATGTTCTATGAATTTAAACATTGTACAAAGACCCATCCCCAAATTTAATTTTTGAAAGTTACAGGCTCAAATATAGCAGCATTGCAACCTTATGATCAAATGAAGGACCCTTGAAACTGACAAAAGGAAGAAAAGTAGGAACACAGTCCCTCTTCACACAGCTGAAACACATGGTATCCCTTGAAAATGAGAAAAATATAGCCTTTGTCCTCATATGTTTGACAGGTGACAGAAACACCAAATGAAATCCTACAGAAAACGATCACTTGGGTGCTCATTCTACATCTAGAGTTAGAGACTACTTTGTTAATATTCCTTTTTTTAGCTAGGAGAGGCTAATTTCTAGGAAAGTTTTTTTTCTCACAATAGCCAAATTGATATTAAGGGTCATAGTTTTCCGCAAAAGGTATTACACTGAAGAGAAAATCCATTAAGGTACGGAAACTAACAAACACAATCTTGTGCTTGGGGAAAAGAATAATTTATTTGTGGATGTGGGAATGTGAGTTATTTGGTCCTTCTTCACAAATGAGATAACTGTCATATCCCATCATATCCCACTACCATGAATTATATATAACAACATTTGGTGAAATATGAAATTCTAAAAATACACTGAAATGCTCGAATCTTCTTAATGGTTTATTATGATAGGTGTTCCTGGTTTTGAAATATCTTCTTTCATAGAAGACAAATGGGGGCGACATCATTTTAGAAAGTCCACATCTTTTAAAAAGATGGATTAAAAGCTCTTTGAGACAGCTATGCTGTTTTATCAGAAGAACAACATTTTTTTTTCCTAAATAGTCCTTAAGGGCATTGCATGGAACAGTCAGGGGATGCTTTGGGTTCCATTTACAATTGAAGCCCAAGAAAATGATGCGTGACAGATTTCAGGGTAATTGTCTTCGTTGTGAGTGAAAACATTTTTGTTGTGAGTGAATAAGGACAATAAAGAAAGTCAGTCTTAAAGTAATAATACTATATTGTCACTTCCAGAAGACATATACTTTCTTGTTTTTTGTTTTGTTTTGTTTCTTTTTGGTTTGTTTTTCTTTGTAGGAGACAGAACCCTGGGCTTCATGCCTATTATTCAAGAGCTCTACTATCGAGATACAATCCTGACCTGATGTAAATCTTCCTAGAGCACTGCTTCCTTATGATTCAGACCCGGGCTTTGGAGTCAGGGTCAAGTAGATTTGAGTACCATATCAGTTCTGTAGTATCATGTGACTTTGATCAAGTTCATATACCTCTTACATCATCCATGACTTTTTTGGTAAAATGAGATTAATTTGGACTTAATGGTTGTCAGGATTAAGTGAGGTCATACAAGTATGGGCCTGTGACAGTGACAGTTGCTTGGAGAAGTCAACAGCTCTGCTATTTTGAGGCCTATCTACCATTGAAAAGAAGCCCACGTGCTCTGATATTAGATCCCTGAGATCTATTCTCCTACTTCCTGTGTAACTGTGAGAGATTGATTCTACCTCTCTGAAGGTCATTCAACAAATCTAAAAAGTAGACATGACAAAAAATGCCCACACTAAAGTTGGGAGCATTAAAGTGCTTAGTACAGTGCCTGAAATATAACTATAGCAAGATCTAACAGTGACAGGCATAGACAGAACCTAAAACAATAGTATGATCAATGCATGCCTTATTTCCTACTCACAACTTCCAAGCAATGTTTTTGTATTTTCAGGGTCTTCTGGTTTTGTTCTTTGTCTATTTCCCTATCTCTGAGATGCCTCAGGGGAAAAATTCTAAATATATAACAGATACACAAGGGCACTGTGGAACATGGGCACTGCACCTGCCATCCTGTCACTCATAATCATTTTTCTCTGCTCAAATGTGCACACCTGGGGAAGGTTGAAAACCCAGTCTCCTACATTATCCCCCATTACAGTTGCATAGGGAACATCTGGCCAATTAATTTTTAGTAGTCTAGGAGGTTGGCTCACCAATTACAGCATTCAAGGGTTCTTATTTTCATTACTTTCACAGGTTTGGTACACAGTAGACTGAGGGAGCTGCTTGGTAGGAGGGCTTGGTATTGCTAACATTCCTGGAAAACATATAAAGGACCACAAATCATACAAGGCAGCACTGTAATTGGATATGATGTACTGTTCAGACTTCTCTTGCAAATAACCAGAGTCTCTATACATAAGCCAAGTTGCCCACACCGTGAACCTAAGCACTGTTCCCAAGATAGTAACGCATTTGTCCCAGAAAACGTTTGGATTAACCATGAAGTCAGGCTACAGTTTCTCAAAGCACCTCACTCATTCTTTTCCTTAAAAAACAAAAAGAAATGTAGTCTTCAGGACAAGTAGTAAAAACCTCCAAAAATATATTCTGAAGAGCGTGGATTATTTTTAAATAATGAAAGATTCCTCTCTACTACAACTAAAAATTATTTTCTATCAGAATACTATTAAGTAAGAGTCCCAGTTTGGGCCAATCTGTAAAGCAGAAATTTAGAGGCAAGAGATGTTTGTGTTGCTTGCTTCTCTTCTAGGACTCTGTGTTCTATGCAACTGCAATTTGTCCAATAAATACAAGTTTCTGACAGTACTATGGTGAACTCAGCAGGGTCCAAGCTATTATTTAAGGCTTTTTAAAGAATAAATATCAAATAATCTGAAAAGGCATCTTAAGGGGTGAAAGTGCAGCCATTTTTTTGGTTGCTAGCTGTGGGGAACCGAAGGGGAATTTTTTTTTTTCTCAGAAACACAGGCCTCCACTTTTGATAATAGCAAATATGCACTTTAGCAATGCTTGTTGTGGCACCGAGTTGCAAATATGGCGGTTCAGGTCCTGTCAGCATACTAACGCAGGCAGGGAGTATTGGAGGAAAATTTGATGAGGATAGTTTTGCAACACTGTCTGTCAACATATACATACAGAGATGTGGTGTGTGTATATATATATATATATGCATTTTTAAACTTATATTTTTAGAATAGATCAAAAGTTGCATCAGCAGCTTGAATGTTTTACTTGATGAGCTACTTTTCCACCACCACAGATGATATCAGTAAGATTGAAGGCATTCACCTCCTTTGTCAATGGTTGGGCATACGAATCAAGCCAGCCTATTCAGACCCTATGTCCTGAGAATTCAGATTTTAGATATTCATCTGAATAACAACAGAATGAATATGGCAAAGAGCTCTGTACTTCTGATAGCGGATCCCATAAGGGATCTACTAGTTTCTGCTGCTTATATTTCAGCACTTTTCTACGTCCAGCCCATCTGTAAGTTTTAATGGTTCAGCATTCACTTGATTCTATACAATAACCAACATCTCTTCAATTTATTCCTTTGACTTTTTTCACTTATCTTAGCCAGTCTTTCTCTTCTTTTTTTTTTTTTTGGTTTTTCTTCGGTACCGGGAACCGAACTCACGACCTTGCGCTTGCCAGGCAGGCGCTTTTTGCCGCTGAGCTAAATCCCCAGCCCCTCTTTCTCTTCTTGTATATGGGAAACAGTTTCTGATTCATGATCTATATACTATATACCTTCCCACTATCCCTGGAAACTCCCGTTTTATAGAACTGGTCACAGGATACATGCCCTCTGCTCTCTCCCTCTAAAAAAACAAGGCCATTTATTTAGGATTTAACTTTCTGAAAAACTTTTTGTGAGATAAAACTATCAACCATGGAAATTAATAAACAAAAGTAATATCAATATATGTTTTATTTCAATTTCATTTTTTCCCTTTCCTACAGACTGAAGACATTTTTTTAAAAATTAACTTTATTGATTTTGGAACATTAATCTTTCTTTAGCACTTGGGTAGAACCTAATTATATGCAAATGGGTTAATTTCTGTATTTGGATGTTGGTAGCAGTATTTTTCCAAGTTTTCAATCATCCACATAGCATGTTAAATTATAGCGCCCCTCTTTCTTCTCTGACAGATTCCAACTGTTTGATTCTCTACCTTCTCTCTTTGCTACAGTAAACTGATCCTTTAAAACATCCAGGTGCAAATGAATTAATGGTCTTATTCTGTGAATGAGAATGATGGAATCCCTCCCACTTCTTCTCCACACTGAGGTCCTTCCCCTTCTGAGAAACCCACATATCAATTAAACTCACCTGCTAATTAAAAGCTTGTTTGGAAAAATCCTTGCTAGTTAGAAGCAAAGGAAAGTGTAAAGGTGTCTAAAAATAGAGGCTTTGAATGTCAATTACTTCCTTCCTCCTTAGCTCCTGGTTCGGTAGGTTCAATTGAACCCTGGTAAAGAGAGCTAGGCAAGGAAAAAAGTCAATCGTTTTCTCACCTATATTTCCCCAGGAGTATATCAATTGGTTTAGTAACCTCAGCTCGTTGTCAGCAACATCTGGATACACAGTTTTTATTCATGAGATAGAACATCATTTCTCACCCTTTCTTAGGCAGCCACACTGATTCCCCTTATAAAAGCAGGAGAGATCTCCTTCTCTCAGGTCGACTGTCAATGATCCAGCCAGGGGTTTTGTGAGCTGGAGTATCAAAGGAATGAAAGTGGATGTGGAAATAAAGCCCTATTCTCGTTTTCTAATGATATAGCCTGTTCTTGAATCCTCAAATGCTATCCATTCCTGTCTGCTTTTTCTGAGAAATGGGTTCTGAGGGCAGATGTCCACAAATACTAGACTGTCTTCTCTCTTTTCTAGCCCAGACTTAAAAAGCCACATTGCTTTAAAGTAACGGGGTAAGCATCAAACTGTATAAAATAAAAGAAAGTCATCAAAGTAGAACTCAAGAGATGGGAAAAGTCAGAAGTTATAAACACAATCCTGCCTTTTAGTGCCAAGCAGTAAGAAGAAATTAAATTACAATGACAGCTAACATTAATTTATTTGTTCACTCATTCAATAGATTTTTGTTAATTGTCCCCTATCAATCACTGCGAGAGAAGGTAGGGTTGGAACCGTAATCAAAAGCTAGTCTCCTCCATCTAGGGATTTACAGTCTAGTAAAAGAAATTGAGAGTAAGTAGAAATTACAATATCTAGTATAGGGGCTGGGGATTTAGCTCAGAAGCACAGCGCCTGCCTGGCAAGTGCAAGGTCATGAGTTCGATTCCTGGTACCGGAAAAAAACCAAACAAAAAACCAAATACAATATTTAGGATAATGCTGGCCTTGGAAAAGCTCAAGCAACTTAACCAGAGATGAGAGGTCAAGCAAAAGTATTGAGATAAAGCTTAGCTAAGGCCCAATGGTTGAAACAAGCTACTTAAGAGACAGAAATTAGAAGAAACACATCCCGGTGTTGTTGAATAGGCACCATGAAATGAATCACACATGATTAGGGAACCATATATAGTTCAGCTGACCTGGAGTGTAGAGTGTGAAAAGAAAGGCAGAAGGAAAAAACCAAAATGTAATACAATTTTAAACTGTCTTCTGGAATTGGAAATTAGGTTTTTTCTTTTTTCCATAGGAAGTATAGATGAAAATAGGAAAGGACAAAAGAGTCTCTACCACATGGCTTCTCTACCTTATGGTACGATGTGTAAAAACAAAACAGAGCATGTGTAGGAGATCATGAAAAGAAACTGTTTACCCAAAAATTGGGAGTTTAATTGACTTTGAATAATTTAAGCAGAAAATAGATATATGTCATAGACTACAGAAATAAATTCATCAGCTAAAGCTATATTGCATGACAAAAAGTGAAAATAAAATAGTGATTAACATAGCAAGGCACTATAAAAAAATAGTTATCTTAGGAAAAAATTCTCAATATGTTTATATTCTTGTTGTGGTTTGTGTCTGGATGTCCCCCCAAAGCCTCATGCAGTCATGGGGTGGGCTTCTAGAGTTTATGATTGATCCATGGTCCAATGCTGGAATTATGGGTGTGAGTGCTACACGTGCCCTGAGGCGGGTAGTTTGCATACAGTATGAGGGAGGGAAAGAGGCTGCTTGCCACCACTCCTCCCTTTTGCTCGTGTTGCTTTTGCTGTGTTTCCCTGCCATGAACTGTTGCCCTCTGCCCTGTGCCACTCTATTTTGGAGCCAGTCAAGTATGGACTGAAACCTCCACAAACTGTGAGCTAAATAAAACTTTTCTTCCTTAATTTTGGAAGTTGGGCATTTTGTCTCAGCAAGGAGAGAAAAGTAACCAAAACAATTGATTTTTTGAAGAGAACATATATTCACATAATAAAATACCTTGTGTCAATTAGATCAAGCTAACAGGGTAGTCTTGTCCAATTCAGTTCAGTTATGAATTCAGTCCCTGTTAAGGGTCAAACATTTTACTAGGTTCTAAGGTTGTTTCACAGATAATTCTGGCACATTTTGAAGTCAAGTCAAGTCATCTGACTAAACTTCTATCTTCACCTTCAGCTCACGTGGTCTGTCCTCTAGATACACTGGTTTCCTTTCTGTTCTTCAAACACACTAAGCTTGTTTTTGCTCCAAGGCTTTTGTCTTTATTTTCTCTGTCCAGAATGCTGTTATCCCCAAAACTTCATGTGACTCCTTTCTCCTCAAAGAGATACACGATTGTCACATCTTTATGCCATCTTCTCTTCACCATCTCGCTTAAATGACCACATCTACCCATCAGTGTATTTCTACCCACTGCACGGCACCTTCCTTTATGTTCCTCATAGAGGTTATTTGTCATTTTCATAGTGTTAATCTCTTCCTCTATCTACTTAAAAAGACTGAGATCCATAAGAAAAAAGAAATGATATTTCCCATCACCAGGGGAGTGCCTTGACTACTTCTGCACATCAACTGGAGTGTTTCCAGTGCCTTGTATAAATTTAGGATTTTTCTCAAGGCATTTTGGAGATAAGAAAATAGATAAGAACGAAAGTAAAAGACCCTTAAAATAGAAAAAAATTTATAAGTTGTGAATACTGTATTGTAGGAGCAGTAATGATACATTATTTGAGGTCATACACATGCCCAGTACTGTTAACTCTCACTACAATTACATGCCAGATATTGAGCTAAGCACATTTAAAGATTAATCTTCTCAACTTAGATCATCTCATCTTTTTAGATAAATCTCATTGCCCTTTAAATTTGTATACCCAAATTCTTTTCCTTTTTATTAGTGTGTTGGCCATTTGTATGTCTCCATTGGAGAAATATCTACTCAGATTGTTTGCCTCAATTTTTATTAGGTTATTTATTCTCTTGCTACTGAATTGTTTGAGTTTGTTGCATATTTTGGATATTATCCCTTCATCAAATGAAGATTTTATACATACATCCTTTTATTCCAGAGGTTGCTTTTTTACTCTGTGTTTTCTTTTGCTGTGGAAAAGCTTTTAGCTTGATGAAGTCCCATCTGTCTATTTTTGCTTTTGCTACCAATGTTTTTAGGGTCATAACAAAAAATCCTCACCTAGACCAATATCAAGAAACTTTTACCTTATATATCATTCTAAGAGTCATAATGCATGGATTTAATTCTGGGTCTCTATTTCATTCAACTGGTGTATTCTTTCTTTTATGCTAGAAATATGTTGTTTTAATATGATCTTTTATATAGAATGCCTGAATGGCTCAAACCAAAAAATTGTTAGAACTAATGAACAAATTCAATACAGTTACAGAATACAAAAGCAACATACAAAATGACTGGTCTTTCTATGATAATGAAGTATCCAAAAAAGAATTAAGAAAACAGTCCTATTTGCATAAAAATTAACATAAAATTAAGGATAAGTTTGACCAGAGATATGAAAGATCCATACACTTTAAACAATAAAATATTCATGGTGTAGATACAAATAAAAAAGAATCTCATGTTCATAGACAGATTGGAAGAAATCATACTGTTAAAATATCCAGATTACCCAGAACAATCTACAGACTTAAAGCAATCTCTGCAAAATTTCTAACATTTTTGGAGAAATAACCTTACAATTTGTCTAGAACCAAAAACACCATGAGTAGCAAAGCAATCTTTGGCAAAAAGAACAAAGATGGAAGCATCACTCTGCCTAATTTCAAAATATACTATGAAGCTCTAGCAACTGAAACAGGGTGGTATTAGCAGATCTTCATTTAAATTGAAAGAAGTTGTACCCATTACTACATGTTATTGCAAAGGTACTGGATTAGATACAATATTACAACTTATTCAATTTTAGTGGCATAGAGAGATATGAATTATATGCCTGTAACTGAAAACATTCATTCTTAAAACATATCAAGCAATATATAAATATTTCATAAACCTGATCTCAAATAAAATACTTATAACAATGTCACAGTTTACACCAAACATCACTTGAGTAGTCTGTTTATATACTGACCATCTGGAGCATTTCAAGGGCAGGTATCATTTCAACCATATTCTTGAATTGAACAAATTTGATAAAATTGTCAGTTTTATATTTCCTGTTATATTATCATGTAAAAATTAATAAAAATCTATTTTTGTCACCTTGCATTTAATTAATTGGACTGGTAAGTGGTTAGGATGAATTTATTAGGAATTTTTGGATGAAAATAAATTTTTGATCTGACACATAATCCAATGGATACAAGGCTATGAAGGATAAAATTTTCACTTGTCATTTCCCTGAACAAATTAAACTTCAGTGTTTTAAAAAAAAGAGTATAAAATATCATCACTTGAACTAACCATAAAGAAAAATGTAGATGAAGTATGTTACCCTGTAAGGTCTATGAATCAGTCTCATTTTTTGTAAGAGTTTAGCATGGATTGCACAAGCAACGAGATCATTGTAAGACAACCTTGACACGGAGAAGCCTAATCCATAGACTTTTCTCTTTATGTCAGGATCATCAGGAGTATTCTGATGTTAAGAAAAACAAAGACCCCAAACCACTTATGCAGTTTATCCAGATAAAATCACAAGCAGTACAATAGACCCTTGTAGTAGTCATAGTAGTCATAGACCCCTGCCAGTAGATTTTATTTCCTAGATTTTAGATTAATAAGCTGTCATTTCATTCCATAGAAAAAGTGCAATTTAAATTAGAATGTTAAAATCATGGCTTTTGGAGTTAGAAACTCCTATACCTGTAACTTGTATCCATATCTATGAGTTCTTGGGCCAATTTGTTTTATGTTTGTAAATCAGTTTCTTTGACTATAAAGTACTGATAGTAATTTTTTACTTCTCGGGGGCCATGACCTTAAGTGGGGTGATGTACATGTTTAGCACAGTGCCTGACACAGTGTAAGCTCAGAAAATGTGTTACTACTGTTGGCATCACTAATTTAAGAGAAAAATTTAAAAGTAAAGTGACATAAAAATGTGTAGATTTAATCTTAAACTGAAAGATTTTACTTGACCTTGGACCTTGACAACATAGAATCATTATTATATTTTTCTCTTATTAAAATTTTCTCTAATTTGTAAGTCATACACTTTCTTGCTACTTTTTTTTTTTTTTTTTTGGTTTTTCTCCGGTACCGGGAACCGAACTCATGACCTTGCGCTTGCCAGGCAGGCGCTTTTGCCACTGAGCTAAATCCCCAGCCCCACTTTTTTGCTACTTGACACACCTTTTATATTTGCCCAGGTTTCATGCTGATTTGTTTAATTACCTTGTGCAATGGTGAAATCAACTTCATTTTTAATATTTATTTGTGTGGAGGGTCTAACTAAAATGATTCAGTTATTTGTACTATGCCCTCTCATACTTCTTTGCTTTTATTTTTTTGCAATTTTTATTTTTATTAGTACATGTTTGCAGTGCCTAGTGACTATATTCACAGTGAAGAGTTGGTACACGTACACAATAGTTTCCTAACATTTTTGCATTTATTTGTCAAATATTTAAGTGATTTTGTTGATGACATCATTTTCTTTTTACAGTAAATTTTAATACATCTAAGAAATATTCTAGTGTGTTAATGCATCCATGGTGGAAAATGCTACTCCATATCTAGAAAAAGACATCCAAAGGACAGATTGTTTATAAAATTTACATATGACACAATTTTTACCCAATCTTCTGGCTTTTTCATTCACATGGTGTCATTCTAAAAGGCTCAAGTCAGGATACATGCAGTACTTAACAAGAGAATGCAACATTTCTTTCATCCTCCTCTAGGTTTATCCTTTATTCCCTTTGAAAAACAGAATTTACTTTTTTTTTTCCTCCTGCCAAGAAAGATTATTTCTTTTTCTTTTTTTTTTTTTTTTTTTTTTTTTGGTTTTTCTCTGGTACCAGGAACAGAACTCACGACCTTGCGCTTGCCAGGCAGGCGCTTTTGCTGCTGAGCTAAATCCCCAGCCCTGATTATTTCATTTCTATAAAAATATGTTATGTTTTGTTACTATTTGAAGCCTCTGTATGAAAGATCAACCAGAATGGGATTTTTCTGTTGTGTTTATTTGCACAAGTATATACAGTAATTTTTTAAAAAAATGCTCAACCAGCTGGAGCTCTAGAGATCTGAATTATGTGCTAACTACTCTGGTTAATTAGAGTGCTATTTAATTTTTGTAATTCACCCTGAGCCTGAATAGTGCAAAATCCATTTGACCTGTATCTCACAGTCATCAACTTGCCACAAGTCTCAGACCTTTTTAATGATGAACTGCTCTGACTGGTAATCACCTCTGGGCCTCCTGTTCCTTCTCTTTACAAATTAAAAAGATGTCTGCAAAAACATGCTGGTGCAAGGTGCATGGGCAATACAGTGAGGTTGTAAGAGTAGGAAGCTGTCTGCAGTCCTGAATACTGATGACTGAAAAATGTAGTGAAACCGTTTCCAACTGTCCTCTTTCTTTGTGGCTTTGAGAATGAAGAAGAAGAGGAAGAAGAAGGAAAAGGAGGAAGAGAGTGAGGTAGGAGAAAGAGGAGGATGAGGCAAAGGAGCAGGAGGAGGAAGAAGAGAACATAGAAGGATGGGGATAGTAGGAAGTGACAAACTGGAGACTAGAGGTGGCCAGGTCCTATAAAGTGTGTATCTGTGAGGCAGAGGCAGCTGTCATTTCATACTGAAATTTTAAAAGATCTTTAGCTGCAGACACAGAAAGTATTAGAAGGGCTAATTATTAAAGGAACACATACAGTTACACAGAGCATTAAATAAGTTTGTTTGCTGTATTCCAAGGAAGAAATGATAGTGACTCGGGATTTCAGGTGGTAGTATTGAAGACTCGTTCATTTAAATAATGTTTGTTGGGCAAGTACTTTATTTTAGGACCTATCATAGCTTATGGTAAAGAGTTTTGAATGTAAGTGACCAGAGTCCTGCTCCAAAGAAAGCTTACTAATTGGAAGGGGCTGAGAGGAAAAATAAAGAGGAATAAATTTAGGAATAAAAAGAAAAATAGAATCAGTAAGAATAAACATCAAGGAGGAATAATCGCTATAGTTAAGAGAAAGAAAACGTGTGATTGGAGAGCAGCAGGGAAGCAGAGAAGAAAAGCTGATGGAGTCAGATAAATGTGACTTCTAAGTTAGATGTTAAATGACGATCGTTGTCAAGGCAAATGACGTGACTGGACTTAGGTTTCTAACAGTCTCTCTTGTGTACGGTTAAGCAGGTGGAGAGGATGAGAAGAGACGTGTAGATAGACCAGCGGGCGATTTTATTTTTAATGTTACCCAAAACAGGTACTAGAACTGGCTGGGAATAGCAGAGACGGAGCAAGACAGGCAGATCTGAGAGACTTTGGAAGTAACACGCACGGTCCTTATGATGCAGTTGATGTGACCTTTGGAAGAAAGAGATACACTGAGGAAAAATTCTGGATCTTGGTTTAGCAACAAGACAGAGATGCTACTACTTATGAGCTGAAGAGACTCAGGAAAGATCAGATTCAAAGAGGAAAAATATGGCTAAGGTATTATCGAGCTGCCTTTTACAACATCTGTGTGGGTATGTCAGATGGGAAAGTAGTGAAGGCTCTAAAAATGCGACACGCACGGAAATAGGTAGTGCTCTAAGGGATCAGTGAGGTGAGGAGCCAGGTTCAAGTCTTCTGAGCGCTTTCACGCAATGCAGAAGGCACAGGAGAAGGACAAAAGGTACCCAGGAGACTAGAGGAAAAGCAGTCATTCCCGAGTCCCCGGAAATGGATGAAGTTCATGGAGGGAGCAGCAGCCCGTGGAGAAACGCAAGGAAGAGTTCAACTGCGATAAGACCAGGAAAAGCACCGTGACATCATAGGAGGACCTATTGAGGAACCGGAAGTGGAGACAGAGCACAGAGAGGTGAAGCTCTCCACAACTCTTCCTGTGAGGCTCCACCTCCATCCCTGTGTCTTTGCCCTCCTCGTGCTTTCATCTCATTAGCTCATAAAAATAAACAAGAAGATGCAACCCCTTCTAGTCTGCTATTTCTTTTATGACTTTTCTCTTTTATTGCTCCTTTACACATTGTTGCCCAATCTCTTTTCCTAAAACACAGTTTAATTTCCCCTCAAAAAATTCAGCACTCCTCCTTTACTCAGGAAGAAAGTACAAGCTCCATCTATCCTTCAAAGCTCAACTTTAATCCATGGGATCCATTGAATGGTCTTTGACTGCCCTGAAGGATTATTTTTTCCAATGGTATTTTCACAGTACATTTCCTGTACCTGTATTTTTGCGTGCATGAAAACAGACAGTGAGGGAGAATTGGCTCATGGGGTGCTAGCATGCCTCAAGGTCAGGAATGCAAGCTATGCAATCAGATCAGGGGACACTAATTCAGTAATTTGGTAGCTGAGTGATCATTTGCAGACAACCCCTCAAAGCCTCACTCTTCCCATTGGCAAGATGGTGATAATGATAATGACTCCATGAGGGTGCCCTGGGTGTAGTATGCACAAGTGATTATCTTCCAGAATTTCCACGACTCAGTGACCACTTTCTGGTCAAAATAACTATTGCTGATGATTGTTTTTATCAACTAAACTTTCGAGGTTAAAGACTGTGAGATAAATATAATAATGAGAGAAAATTCAGACTTTATTATAGGAAAAGAAGGCCAAAACTGGCTGTGTATGTATTTTCTCCCTTGGTCTCATTTTCTTTACCTTTGAAATGAAGTTGGTGGAAGACCAGATCCACTGTAAAAGTCCAAAGATTCTGAACTCAGACACAATAATTGGCTTGCTTACATCCTTAGTCTCCTATCAAGAAACAAGAGTGAAACAATATGGCCATTCCCCCAGGGAAATACCAGAATTTTTAAATAACCCCCAGAGGAAGAAAGTTCAACATTTAGGTCCTTTTAATTAACCAGCAAGTATAAGGCCCTGTGAAACTATGGAAAAGTACCGCTTCATTGCATTGTTGGTTGCTTACTCATGCTGGTTGCAAAATTTCCAATTCTCTAATTTAACTTTCATGTTTAGGCAGAAAGAACATAGTCTTTATTATATTTATCAGTCTGAGTTAAAGTTGAAATCTAAAACAAAGAATGTACAGTATTGTTATTTAAATATTTTGATAGAAGTGGAGACACAACCAGGCAAACTTAACGAAGAATTTATGGTGTGGATGCACGTGAAGGGAGCCTGTGGGTCAAAAGCTTAGTGGCCACTGGTGTTTGTTTTACTCCTACCAGAACTGATTCTGTGTACCCCTAGCAAGAGCCATTTTCCACTCATTTAAATACTAGCAGGAAAAGTGCTTTGAACCAAACCACATCACGGAACACTCAATCTTAATCGAACACTTACAAGATGCAGAGATTTCTTTTATGCACTAGAAATGTAACTCTAAGCATAGCTAGATGACCTTACCTTACTCTATTAAAGTAGGAGAAGAGAAAAATGGAAAATACATGAGATAATTTCAGACAGTGGTTACTGCTGGGGATAAAACGTCTTGGGAACTACTTTAGGTGAGCTTGTCAGCTTAGACCATTCCAAGGTGGAAACTTTGGAATCAAGATTTTCAGAATGGGAAGGGGCTGACCACCGGAAGTCAGTGGTGATGGCGATGATCGTAGAACCAAATATGTAGGAGTGTTATTCAGTGTAGACTTTGCTTCACATATGTTGCTTTTTTGTGTGGTACTAGGACTTTGGGGGGCACACAGGGCCCTTGCGCTGAGTTTCAACCCCAGCCTTTTTTATATTTTACTTTTTATTTTGAAACAGGGTCTCACCAAGCCACTAAATTGCCCATGTTGGGCTCAAAATTGTAATCTTCTTGCCTCAGGATCCCAAAGTGCTGAGGTTATCGGCCACCACACCCAGTTTAAGAGCATTACGTTCATCAATTCATTTAGACCTCTAAATCTTTCCATGCAGTAGGTGGTATTAATCAGTTTTATAGAACAAGAAGCAAAAACACATAGAAGTTAAGTCATTTTTTTCTGAAGGTCAGAGTTTATAAATGTCAAAACCAGAAATTGGGCCTAAATCTTAGCTTTTATTTATAATGCTGCAAGCCTTCTGAAGAAAAAACATTCCACGAGGAAAGAACAGTGAATATAATGTCTTTTTTTTTTTTTTTCACTCAGTCTTGCTTTATCTGTGGCAAGGCTTCCTTGAGCTAGAGATTATTGGTGAAGTGAGTTCTGACAGAAGGAAAAGTTGTTTAAACTGTCATTGTGACCAGCATGTCATATGTCACTTGTGTCAACCCACTGGATCCAGTGTGTTTGAAAAAAGGAGAAAAGAGATTTATTCAGAAGCACATTAAAAATGATATATTAGTACAAATTGTTATATTCAGTTATCATCATACAAACTGATTTGGCCATTTTTTTTTCCAAGTCATTCTGATCATTTACAGTGAGCTTTAGCTATTGATTATTTGGAGTAAATCATGGCTTATGTTTGCCTATTTTACTATGTTATTGCTTTCTTCTAAAACGAATTTAATCTTTCACTGCATAAAATGTGGGACTTTCTTCTAGCTTTAAATTATATCCTACATAGCTGAATCACAGATGTACTATCTACCAAATCTACACAAAAAGCAAAGATAGTCTAGAACCTTGGTTTGCGCTGGAGATGTGTGCTGTCAGAACAATTGTGTGACATCCTTTTGAAATGCCTTAAGTGTTGCTGGAAGACATATTAGGAACTGTAGAATTCTATGGCCGTGGATGCACACTGATTTAATAAGAATGCTAAACACAAGAGCATTGAATGGAGGAGAGAGAAAAGAAGTCTGTCAAGTAACTGCTGTGAAAATATGAGTTAATGATGAAAATAACACACTTTAATTTTTTCTGGGTTTTTATAAGCCATTCATTTAATGTAGAAATTCTTCTACTGAAAAATCAGTTGTGCTTTATTGCATCTGAATTTTAATCTACCTATAAATCTATATCTATATATCTACACCTTTACCTATATCTATGTCTATATGAGCATGTACACTTAGTATTCAACTTATTATTCCTGGAATAAAACATTGTACAAGAAATTTTTCAAAGAATATGAGTCATAGAGGCTTCAAGATAATCTATAATGTATCCTGGGTAAGACACATACATAAATAATTACAATGCAATAGTAATAATAATCACATTGGTGATACTAATATTTATGGGTACTTACTGTGTGCTAAATGCCATGTGAAGTATTTTATTTGCACTATTTCTAATCCTCAAAGGATATCATTGAGGTGGTTGTTATTATTGCTGAATAAGTAGAAGCTCTGAGAGGCTAAGTAGCTTGCCCACAGAGCTAATAAGTGGCAAAATCAAGATTTGATCAGCTTTGTCTACACAAAAGAAATGCCTGTTATGTTAGGATGACATTTCCCTGAGTGTTCAAAAAGATTTTATTAAAAAGATGAACAAAAAGTTTATAAGGTCAAATCAGTTTGGGAACACTGGGTTAAACTGAACTACACAGGTTTATTAACTGAATGGCTTTCAGAATGTTTCATATGATAATATGCAAAGTAAAATTTCAAGGTAGTAATATAAATGTTGACCATGCATATTTAACTGCTGAATACCACATTTATCCTCTATACACACACACACACACACACACACACACACACCCCTTTGTTATAAGGCTAAATATACTTTGACCTGCCTACTCCACTCAATTTTTTATGCATAAAAGCAGAGAAGGGTATAATGTTGTGGCAAGGTCATAAAAGGGACCTGATTCAGAGAAGAAATAGAACTAAAATAGGAATTTTGAACTCAGCTCTGGGAAAACAGAAATTTAAAAAGTTAATGGCTTCTTTAATAAGTAAGGCATTTAGTAAGCTCTGACAAGACACCTAACATAAACATTTAAAGGATAACAGGTTTATTTTATTTCACAAATTCAGAGGGTTCAGTCCATGGTTAGCTTATTCCATAGCTATAGCTCTGAGCTGAAGTGGAACTTCATAGATCAGGGCACAAAAGCATGGTGGCACAGAGCTACTAGTATCAAGCAGAGAGAGAGAGGGAAAGACCCAGACAGAAAGGGGTTCGGGACCAGATATAGTCCCCAGTGTCATGTGGCCATGATCGTCTGGCTTCAAGTGAACTCCACCTCCTTGACTCAGAACCCCCTGTAATGCAATCAAACTCTGATTTCATCAGTGGAAGATGTCAGTGGCCCCCTGATGCAATCACTTTCCAAAAGGCTATCAGCACCCAACTATTCAACAAAATGAGTCTTTGGGGGATGTCCCAAGCAATGAAGATAGCCAAGAGAGTATGAAAATAATAGAAAACTTGGATTTTTCTAAATCAAAGTGCACATAGTCAAATAGAGACAAGTTACAGGAACAGAAAATTTTTCCAAGAATGCCTTGTTATGACAAAAAGCAAAGAAGCAGAGGCCACCACACCTGGGAGTAGGAGGAGTCAAACAGAGGAAAAGAAGAAGAGGAGCTGCGTAGCACTGAGGAATGGACTCACAGTGAGAACTGCTGTGAAACCAGGGAGGGTCAGGATGATATAGAGGAGAAAAATCCTAGCAGCTCTGTGAATTAAGGAATCTTCAATGAACCCGAGAGTGGATTCCTCTCAGTGATGAGGGCTGAAATTCTATTAGATGGGGTTAAGGAAAGTGAAGGTGCAGATTATAGAATACTTTTTTTCTATGTTGGCCAATAGCTCAATAAGCACTAGCAACGTCAGATTCACTTAAGAAGGGAAATCTGAGTAGATTTGAAGGCAAAAAGCAAGGACATAGTCAAGTGATAAAAGAGAAAATGAAGGATAATTAAGAACCAATATTCCCAATGAGATTTTAGAGGTTAGAAATCACAGATGTGGATAGGTTTTATTGGCTCTGAAGCTGACAGAAGGGCACTGAGATCAGAGAGAAAGTGAGTAGTAAGAAAAGAACTGAGAAAATCTAAAGAAGACAAAGCATTCCTTTCCGGTAGTCACTTAAGCTATCCAGTGAAACGGAAAGAAAATAATTTATTCAATATGGGTGTATGGATTGTTAATTTGAGAGTGGAAGAAAGATTTTTAAAACTCAAGTGGAAATATTATTTGGAATAAAACATAACAGGTCAAATCTTATGAAATTACTTATAATTGGACCATTGTTACTTTCATATGTATACATTTGTTGACATGTAAAACTTTCATGTGGTACAACATAATCATTTTAATGCTTCTCAGGTGGAGTTCAACTGAGGTCCAGTAACCAGAATTTCAAGTCTGAAATTGTTTCTTATAATTTATTCAGGTTGAAAGAATGAAGAAGCATAAAAAGAGAAAACCAAGAAAAGAGCCTAAGAAGAACATAGATCAAAATATTTGTGTTCAGACAGCAGTGGCTTGAGGGAGCCAGCATGTGTAAGGAAAAGACAGAATATTTAGCAATTAATTTTAAATGAAATAATTTTAAGAATAATGATATGACATGTATAGGTTCCTTGGGCAGTGACACCACCGTCCATGGTGCTGACACATCAGTGAGTATTCAAAATAGGATTTTCCTTTTCCGTGGTGATCAGTACTCAAATCTGAACCAAAAAGAGGCAGACAGCAACAGTGAAGAGGAAAAAAAGGGACTGAAGAAAAGAGAAATGAGGAAGATGACAGCCATTAGCAAAAGCTACTATAGGAGGTACAAAGATTAAGAAATTTTTAGAAAGAAGAGAACCATTGCATCTTACATTGGACATTGTATCTCAGGTTTCTTGCTGATACTAGCAGAGAAACCTGGTGAATTAGGAGGGGCATGAGTGTAGTGTTCAGTCTCCTGGAATATGTTTCCTTCTGTTATGCTAACCCTGTCTTTAGGGTGCTAAATCCAAATTTTGACCTTAATGTTGCCTCTTCTAAGATACTAAGTTTGAAAAACTGGAAGGCCCAAGTGTTAGATGACTAATAGACTTTTAATCTGTAGAGGAAAGGTTGATAATGCATCCAAGCAAAGTGCACGGTAATCTTTCCACATCCCGTGCATCATTAGAAGCAAGAGAAGGGAGTTCCACAAGTAGTAAAGTTTGATTTCACTAAAAATGAGAAACTTAAAAGGGTTGATTTTTAAAAAGAAGTGTATTCTAGTGAAATATGCTCAGGAGTCAATAAGAAATTACTCAATATTGGTTTTACTTTGCTGCTGTAAAAAATTACCATGCATTTGGAAAATGAAAACATCACACTTCTTTTCTGTGTTATCATAAATCCCATCCTGGGTCTCAGGTGAGTTAAATTAGTGTGTGTACAAGTCTTTGTCTTATTTCTGAAGATCTTTAGGGAATTACATTAACATTTTTTATAGTCAAGAAGCTGCACACATTCTTTGTCTCATGGCCTCTTCCTCTGTGTACAAAGCCAAAAATCATTCATTTTCTTTGATCCTTCTTTCACAGTTACTCTTCCATCTGACTTTTTCTTCTCCCTGTGATACTTTTAAGAATCTTTGTGATTATACTTGCCCATTTGGATTCCCCAGGATAGTCTACCTATACGAAGGCCAGTTGATCAGCAAGTTTAGTTCCACTGGCAACCTTAATTTCCCAACATATTCAGTGTCCAAAGATTAGGGCAAAAGCATCTCTGAGATGTC
Organism: Chinchilla lanigera; assembly: GCF_000276665.1. Taxonomy (NCBI): domain Eukaryota; kingdom Metazoa; phylum Chordata; class Mammalia; order Rodentia; family Chinchillidae; genus Chinchilla; species Chinchilla lanigera. Next base: position 20,055,919 of record NW_004955408.1, on the reverse strand, counting down.
TTTGAGACTGGACGTCTTTGTAATCAGATATTATTTTTTCTGGGCACAGAATAGGAAAAATCATGGTCACTTCTTGTATCATCTACTGTCGAATGCCTTGCATGATGCCAGCTAGAGATTTTGTTCTCTTTTATGAGGATAAAATGAAAATATGCATGTAAAGTACTCAGGAGAGTGATTAGCACATGATTAACACATTAGCTTTAGCGTGCAGGTGCTTTTCATTTTCCCTCTCTTGCATGGAAATAACAATTCCATGAAGAAAGGATTCAGAGTAACGCCTGCTTGACTCAAGGCCTTTACATACAGACATGAGAAACCTCCATCAAGGTTGGATCTTAAATGACAGAATTAGTATATTTATGTGTTATTGCTTTAAACCTCCTTTTATAAAAGATAAAATAAACTACCAGGGTTTATGGAGGACCTGATAAAATTCAATTTTTGTCAGATTATTTATCGAACACCTACATACCAGATTTCCTTGTAGACACTAAGGAAAATTATAATTATTAAGACAAACAAAAAGAAGTAATTTTGTACTCAAATATATACATTTGAGTTTAAGAGGCAATTAGTAGGTAGAGTAATGCCCATCTACCTTCTTCAGAAATGTATATATCCTAATCCCTAGAACTTCTGAATGTTACTTTACATGATGTAAGGGAGTTTGCAGATGTGTTTAAGATACTGACTTCAAATGAGGATATTATCCAGCATTGTCTGAGATAACCAATATAATCACACAATCCTTGCAGAGGAAACAAGAAGAAGGGAAAGTCAGAGTAATGTGTTGTGAAATGCACTCAATTCACTGCTGCTCTTTGAAGATGGAAGGAGAAAGATGTGGGTGTAGGAGCCACGGCAGCTGCTTGGAGCCAGGAAATGCAAAGAAGTTAATTCCCCCCTCAAGCCTCCATAATAAAACGCTGCCCTACTGATACTATGAGCTCAGCCAATTAAATGGAAAGGGGATTAAGAGATAGAGGGAGGGGACAAAGAGAATCAAAGGGAATGCAGAAAGGAATTAAGATGTGCTTTGCACATATTCCAGCTCCACATAAACAATGTAAGCATTGTGTGTTGCAAACACGTCCTTAACAAATTAAAACAAAAAGGAAAACACAGCAACATAAAAAGCCAACCAGACTTCTGAGTTCCAGAACCATAAGGTTTAAAATATCTGCTATTTTAAGTCATTATGTTTAAGGTAATTTGTTATAGCAGCAATAGGTACCTAATGCAACCATCTTCCTTAAGACATTTTATATATCTAAAACTACTTTTTTTTTGTCCTGAAACAATCAGGAATCTTTTTGTCATAAGTAATGAACCAAATTGAGCTAGATAAAACAGAACAGAGTTTATTAAATGGATACAGGGAAGCTGGGCATGGTGGTACGTGTCTATAATCCCAGTATTCAGGAAGGCGAAGGCAGGATGATCTCAAATTCAAGCCTAGTCTGGGCAACATAACAAATTAGGGAGACCTTGTCTCTGAATGGGGGAAAAATGAGTCACATGTCACAAAACCCAAGAAAAACAATGCAGCCAATCCCCTAACTCAAGCCCAGGATCAAGAGCAGTAAGACTGTGTAGACCTCATATGTCCTTTCTGCTTCTCTGAAGATCTCTCCAGACTAGTTCCTTTCATGTTTTCAGTGTGTGCACTTGAATATATAGTGTCGATAAATCTCAAGGTTACCTACTATAAGACCAGGCATGTAAGGGAAGAATTTTCTCTTTCCATAGCTTCCTCTCTTTCATCTCCATTTTTGGCAAAGAAATTCATATTGTCCTATTGGATCAAAGTTTCTTGCCTTGGTCTTTAAGGGTTGACCCAAGGATACGTTATGCATAAAATAAAATGTCTGCTCACGGAAAGGATACTGTTACAAGCTGGACAAACAGTCTGATACGTTTATCCTACTGTGTTTATTTCACAACTGGCATGATAATTTTAAGATGTATCATCAGATTTAGCCTCTGGTATTCGGCATCCATTCCAAACGAAGAATTGCATGAGGCAATGTGAAAGACACAAAGGCAAGCAGTGAACATCTATTTTTTATGCCAAGAGCACTGCTAAAAGCTTGACTCACAGACATGGGAAACAGTATGCTTAAGGTGTGGAGAAGGAAAGATACGTTAGACTATTAAGTTAGTGTATGTACTGAATGGAAAGTCTGTGCAAAGGGCTTCCCTGTGCAGAAAATGAAACACTGTACCTGGCTTAGTTTGCCAAGGTGAGATGAGAGTGGAGCAAATTCCCAGAGAAAGTGATTGGAATTTTAGGTGAGCAATCACAGACACAGATTTCAGGAAGAAAGACAGCATCTAAGACCTTACGTTCATGAAAATAACCAGCGAGGGCTGAATTCAGCCAGCAGGCCAGAGGCACAGGGCTTGCAGGCGGATAGGTCCCCAGATATTGGCTGCTGACAGTGTATAGCACTTGAGTCAGGGTTGGCAATAAATAACCATTACAAACTCTGAACAAATCAGTATGCAGTGGTGACAAAAGAGCACACTCTGAGAATTTCTGAGGTAAGCTGGGGGATCCAGGGTCAAGTTCAAATCCAACTGGGAAGCCCAGAAATGTTTGTAGGATAAACTGGCTTTTGAACAGTCTTGAAAATAATCTGAGGTTGACAGGAATAAGCAAAACAGAACTTGAAATTAATTAAAATGCTCCTCTCTGGTTTCCAAGCACATAAACATTATGCAGAGCAACGGAGCACCGTGTGCACGGCCCTGAATTGGCACAGCATTTGCTCCCCAAGGTGACAGTGGTTTCCATGAAACTGACTCTGTAATGATTTCTATCATCTTTCTTTCTTTCTTTCTTTTCTTAAAGAACTGTCTGGTTTCTTTAGAGAAGGTTGAACTTTGTCAGGCAAAATATGGGAAAGTATCTTGAATACCGAGTGGCAATGAGAAACCCCTGAGGAAAAGAATTTCCATCACAAAGTGTTCTCTGCTCTTGGAATCTTTGAAGTAGGCCACTGGCCTGCACATACCGAATTCTTCTTGCTTTGTTTCTTTTTTAAATTAATCATTTGAACATGTTGGGTCTTCAAATGTTTACTGGGTGATTATAAACACATTGAAGTTTTGAAGCGAGTCTCCGGGGACACCATCTTCAACCCCATCATCCTTTTAGATTTTATTTTGACATATCATCAATTGGAATTTTTAATTCAGATTATTCTCAAATGTTGCAGCAATTTTACATAGTATATTATCAAAGTCCCAAGTCCTTTGATACGGGTAATTAAACATGCCAAGTTTGTTTCTACAGCACTGAGTCTTTGGTTGTTCATCCATTGGTTATGATATGGTGCTTAGTTTACTGCTTCCTGTGTTTTAATTTTATGATGCTGGAGTAATTTATTCACTTTTAATTCCTTGTAAATTTTGAAGCTAGAGAGAAATGAACCCTATCACTTTCAGGCTATGCAGGAGAATTCCTCAAAGGTATTGTTTTTCTGAGACACTCCTCTTTTTTTTTTTTTTCGTTTTTAGGGCTTTTTCTTCTAAAGAGAAGGCTCCATCTTCTAGGAATCCGATATTGATTATATCACCCCTTTGACATAATCCTATACTCCTTATGCAGACAAAAACACCATTGATTTTTCTAAACTAGTGGCATTTTTTTTCTATCACTGGAAGTTGTGTTTGGAACAAGGAGAATGAAAGCCAGTTCAGAGTAATCTATCTTTCTACATAAGTATTTCTGCGGCACTTATCACAGCGGTAACTGGGCACTCAAAGCACTATTAGACTAAAACACATACACGGGAGGGAGAAAAAAACCTAGATGCTAAGAAAACAGAAAGTTCAAGACATCAAGAGAAAAAAAAAATATTCTTTGTTCATAAGCAGCCAATGGAGGTTTAAAGAAATTCCCAGGAGCAATGATAAAAATTATTTTCCCTCATCCATTTCTGTATTTAAAGACTTTTAAAGGACTATTTTGAACTTTTGGTTTAAGTGCAAAACAATGGCAAGACTTCTTAGGTAAATCAAATATAATATAGGCTCTTATTGTTAAACTCTGGGTACAAGACAAAAGAGAAAGAAAAAAAGTTCCATAAAAGTAAATGAGATGCTAGTTGAGCCTGGGGAGCTTAGAATCCCCTGGTAGGACAATCCTACATTTCCTGGGTACTCAAAAAATAGAACGGATGCTTGTTCAGTTGAAGATCCATATATCATGCTTATCTGCAGTGAGACATAGGTAGGAAGTAAGTGACTTGATGGTGAAACTTGCAGAACTAACTAATTTATAGAGAAAAGGCTGAGATCATAAATTACATTTCAAAGTGGCTTTGTAAATTAGGTATCTTTTATCCCTTACCCTAAGATTATTTGTACAATTACAGTGTTATATGCCAGATGTCAATTAACAAGGCAGGACAGTTTGTCATATCAAAGACTATTTATTCTATTATTTTAATGTGTAAAAGAGAAATTATTAAATAATTGCCTGATTTTATACCAAAAATATAATCGGCTATAGAATTACACATAAAAATTCATATTTGAAAATGAGCCAATTTTCTTTAGTGCATGTAATTTACAGATTTATATTACAATCCAAGCCAACATATTGAGAAAAAGCACATTAATGGAAAAGAAATAAATATCTAATTTACAGTAGAGTAACCGCCATAAAGTTTTATTTGTACCATGATGTAATTTCTGAGTAAAAATACTTCCTGCTCCATTTCATGGTGGGTAACCTGCCGATTCTTATGATTTCCCTCCTATTTTAACAAAAACGATTCAATTCTTTTTATGTGACCTTGCTATATAGTCAGAAATGCTACAGATAGAAATTACATTTCAAAGAGTAAGCCATCCTCACTTCAGATTTACGTAGAAGTTGGCAAATTAAAGTATTTTAATAAGGCCGGCAGTGATAGTTCAGGAATAAGATTTAAACCTAGCTCCCGCGCCAACGAGTGCATTAACTTTATTCAAAAATAGTGTATGTAAAATGGCACACAACTGACATGAGCTGATTATGATAATGTCTTAGTGCAAATTTTTGAAAATCAGGTACTATAAAAATATACCATTAACTTTATGTTAATAAAATATTTTGCTTGATGCCTTTTAAATTATTCATTTGAAGTAGTCTAAAAATATAAAAGAACTCTTATTATCATTCAATTTACATGATTACTTTTAAGTTCACTTTTTTGGTTTAACATAAACAGAGTGTAAAATTCACATCAAGCTTTTGGTATTTAAAATGTGTAATTTTTATGCAAAAATTGAATGCTATGTTACATTTTTAAGGTTGTCATTAGTATAAATATAATTTTGACTTCTGATTTGAAACAATTTAACCCTTAGGAGAAATTATCATGTTTCCCGGGTTGACTCATTATTGCTGCTTTGATTATAGATGAATTTCTTTGTAAAAACACTTTTAAGGAATCTAAGCACCGACTAGCAGCCCCAGGGGGTTCCACAGATGTATTTGAAGAAATGATGAAAATTACTAGGAAAAGATGATCCCTTTCCCCCAAAGAGCTCAGCTTTGATTTTAATTATCAGAAAACCTTTCTGTGCCTGGCATTGTGTGGTATTCATCATGGGTTTCCATAGGACGGCACCCTGCTGCTTCTCATGGCTTGTAGTCAAGTTGAAATTTCTACCGTGAATTACAACAGTCATAGCACAGGCTTGAGAACAAAATTCAAGCATTTGAGTCTACAGTCTCAAAGCATAAAACAGTGATAGCAGAAAGGAAAATTGAGTACAAGCTCTAGATAGAATGGGGCTTGACTTGAGTATCAGAGATGTAACCTAGCTTTATTGAGCGTGTGGGAGACACAAGGTCTCAGTATATAGCTCAGCTTGACCTTGAACTCTGGAAGTGTTCCTGTCTCAGCCTGCCAAGTGCTAGGATTATAGGCATGTGCCACCATACCCAGCTGTGACTGAGAGTTTTAAAGAAGAGATGTAGCCTTTCAAATGACAGAGGAATTGAATGAAAGGTCAGTCATTTCCTTTAGAAAACAAGCAACGTATTTAAGCCTAGTCTCAGAAATATTAACAGTTTAGCATTTACATTAAATATGCATATATATGTATTTCAGTCTGTATGTAAATAGAAAACCAGTTCTGTAAATAATTACTTGTAGTCACATATAATTCCAAAAATAATACATACACGCATATGCTAAATATCCAAATGCCTGCTAGTGCTTCACTTGTTTCAAAAGGTGTTTTTAACATTCATTTGTGGGAAGGAGGGGAAAGACATAGAAGAATGAAATAGGAGCTTGACCTGTATGTACTGTAAGTCAGTCTGATGCTTCTGTTCTACCTATGCCTTAGTGTGATTTCATCACTAGTGTAGGACCAAGAGTCTAAGAGTCTGGTGCATCTCACTGCAGACAAACTTGCCTTCCCCTCTATGCTTTGGCTCAGTCAGACATGACTTTTTAACTTTTGCATGGCTTAGTACAAAACTCCATCTCTCAAGAATGGTACAAATTTAACATTAAAGGACAAGACACTAAGGGTCTTGGGAACCTGATAATATTGTAGGCTTGGAATACCTCATTCTACCATTTTGCCTTGTCAAAATGGCAAGAAATTGAACATGCTAGTCATCTCCCTTCCCACGCACTTGAAACTCTTTGTGTGACATACTTAAGAGAGGTTCATCTAACCTCTGTTTAAAGGCTAAAATAAAAGAAAGATTATTCTATGAGCAGTGTTTGCTTAGCCACAGACCTTTCAGAGGTTTAAAGCAAGATGCCATATTTCTATAGGCTTCTCAGAAGCATATTAGTTCATCTCCTTTTCTAATGAAATTATGAGGTCCCAAATTATTGCCTTCCATCTTCTTAATTTTTTCAACATATTTTTAAATTTATTTTATTTTTTTCTAAAATACATTTACTGATGCTACTATGTTGTGATCCCAGGATCACACCCCCGCATACACGCACACCCTACCAGTTTGGGGAAATTTATACTCTAAAGAAGTAGGTGACCATGAATCAAAGAGAAACAAATATATTATTTTTAATTGTCAAATATGAAAAAAAAATCCGTAATCAAAATGCAGCATCAAAATACCATATAAAATTGTGGATCTGATTGGACTTGCCCATAACACAGAGAAATATTTTGGTCTTGAGTGTAATGCTACACTTTTAATACTATAGCTTACACATTATACTAGTAGTAACTTTTAAATTCATCTGTAGTTAACTCAAACTTCTTTGTGTTTTTGCTGTTTCTCATACACTCTATTAATCACTTGATTTTTGATATTAAATCTTTTACCTATGCATGGAAAATTGCATCATCTTGGTATTGACTCAAGAGTCCAACACATCAATATTATTTTTGAGTCACATGTAAGGCACTCAATGTAAAAAGTCCTTAAAATTAAGTAAACTCTTGTGTGAGCTGAAAATGTGAAGAACAACACTTGGGAGTCTTCAGTGAAGTAGCAAACCAACAGTGGAATCCTGAGGTGTTCACTGAAGACCTCTCCAAGTTGATGGAATGATCCACAAGTCAAATCTCAGTATATCTAACCATGTCTAATAGACGTTCTTCAGTTTAGCTGTTCCGCATTCATATTTTGCCCCATGCCCAACTCCACATTTTCTTCTTCAGCAACATATAGTTCCTAGGGAGCAATACTTCTGTCATGCTAGCTCTGTATCATTTTGAGGGCTGAGTCTACCTTGGTTTCCCTGCTGTCTTATGATCCAGCCGGGTTAATAAGACTATCAAGTCCCAGTGTCCACCCTGCAGTGGTGGTGAACTTGTAGCACACATGTTCTTTGCTTTTAAGACAAAAGCTGTTAAAGAATGAGCTGTTTTTTCCAAACGAAAACCCTGGTACTCAGATTTAATTGCAATGTTGGCACTTTGCAAGAAGTAAGTGGGTTTGGGGTTGCAGTTTGGGCCCTCATCACTGGGCTACAGGACAGAGTGCATAACCCAAGTTATCCTATCAAGATTAAGTTCATGACCTTTGGAAGAAAGGCTCTTATTAGAATTGCAAGTGAGAAGACAAAAATGGATTAGTTAAGAGTTACCTGCTGGAGTGGGCCTCACTGAGTAGGTAAGTAATGGATGATAAAATGGAGCCAAGAGCTAAGGAGAAAGAGACATGAAATCTCATTACAGCTTTGAGTCAGATTCAGGTGTAGACTTCTGTGTGACATGAATCCAAATAAATAGTCTCTTACTTGAACCAGCTGACACTTAGGTTTCAGTCATCTGCAAAAATTTCCCCATATGATATACCATACTATTACAGTTTGCATGTTCCTTTTGGTGACCACAATATTATGGTAGTATTTATCATCTCTGTTTGAAATCCAGATAAATGATCTCTGCAATGCTTTATTGGCCTGTCTAGTTATCTTTTCTTATCAAACAAAATTAGATTTATTTGCCATGATTTGTTTTTATTAAATTTATGCTCCTTTATAGTGATCATCTCTTTTCTAAAACTATCTTTTTAAAATAAATGATAAAAGCTAACTATTGTAGAGGACAGACCTGCAGCTCTGTGCATCATTAACCCTGGACTAACACCAGTTTTGCTCTGATCTTTTGATTTTTCTCTTTCTTTTTCAGAACTAGCTATTGAACCCAGAAGACCTTTCACATTGAGCTACATCTCCAGCCTTTTTATAAAAGTCATTTTTATTTTGATGCAGTGTCCCTCTAAGTTGGTCAGGCTGGGTTTAAATTTGTGATCCTCCCGCCTCAGCCTCCCACAGTGCTGGGATTACAGGGGGCGTACTTACTGTATTTAGTCCAGCTGAATATTTTCTTTTGTAAAGTCTCAACCTCATGGTTCTCTAGGTTTTTATATATTCTCTTTTTAAATATCAAGAATTAACTGTGTTCCAAAGCCCCAAAGTTGAACTTTCATCATTATTTATCTTAAAAAAATATATAAAGGCAAATAATTATGGTGAATCAACTATCCTCCTTAAATGAAATTTTCATTAATCGCATACGGGAAATATTACTCATGCAGTCTGTGTATGCATATGTGTGTAAATGGCTTCCTAATCCTATTCTGTATGCACCTGGGAAGAAAAGGGCCCGATGAAGTCCTCTCACTGGGTATTTGTTTGACCATGCTTAACATTTCATCCCTAGCCTTTTACAAATACATGCAAGACCCCACTGTCCCTTTCTTCTCAAATCCCCTTCACTTCTTCCTATCAACTTCTATGGAGGCTGCTCTTTTGACTCTGCTCAATAGGAGGCTAGAAATGAAAAGATGACCCGATGTGGAAGAACATTTGGGCTCGCAAGCCCACAAAGAAGCTGGGGCATGAGTTGACACCAGGAAAACTTCACTGAGAACCAGAAAGTGGGGTTGGGCATGGGGCATATCCCTTGGCTTTCTCTAGCACAGAAGAAAAGGGAGACTATAGTCCAGAAGTCCCAGGGGATAATTACCTGACAGGCTGACCCTAATGAAAAAGCAATGTGCACAGCACCTTCTTCAAAGCTTTTGCTGTGTGCTTTTTTAGACAGTGATACTCAATGTGGACCACTGATCAAGCCCACATTTTCTTTCTGTCTGCTCTAGGCCGTTTATTTTTAAAATGAGGTTAAGCAAACTGCAGTGGAGGGGGAAACACATTTCTTTTTACCTTAGTAAACTGATTGTCACTTCGACATATCACCTGTATGGTTGACACAACCTTGACAATGTGACACATTAACTCAGAAAAAAAAAAGACTTTTCAAAATCATATCCTTAAAAACCCAGCAGTGGTATTTTCCTTTGAGCATGCGACTGTTGTTAGGTTTTGCTATCTGTAAAGGCCTGGGGGCTGGATGCTTCATAATTTGTGGTTGGTAATTATAGGGTTGTGTGTGAATATCTTCTTTTTGCCCCCTATGCAACAGTGAGATACATACTCTCTCAGTCTTTGACTCAGTTTTCGAGACCATGAGACAAGGTGAATGCAAAACTGATAGGTATATCCGGTCTCTCTGCACTGCTTGTGATTGAAACTTTGGTAGCGGGTGTCCCCACGTACTGAAGTGTAGTCTACAAGTGAAGAGTTTAGTAGCACGAATTTTTGAGTGATGCTTAGCTCAAGAGGGACTGCACAGGAAGGTGAGGGATTTCAGAGGATGGCAGTTCTTTTGATATCTAGATTAATGTGAATGGCCAAGGAGTGCTCTCTCTGGGTTAAAATACTTTTTTAGGAAAATAACAATGGTTGTTATATTGCATATTGTTATTTTTAAAGTAATTGTTCAGATTACCAGGTACAGGCATGCAAAATTGATCAAAAAATTAAGCATTAACTGCTCCTTTCAATAAACCAGGAGAAATTAATAGTAATAGTAATCTTAGCTATCTTGTATATATTTACATATTTTTTCCCTTCTTTCTGGGTTAAAATATTTTTGTAAGTGGCCAGTTGCTGAAATCTAGTTGGGCAAATGTTTAGTTCTGAGTAATAGGGAATATTAAAATACATCAGTATTTTTATTTTGATTGCCCCCAAATATCCTAGAGAAGCAGCTGGTTTTATGGCACACATTAGGGATATAACTATGGTTTCAAAAATATCTCAATAGCTTAAGATTGGAACACCTACTCAGGCATGGTGGCACACACCTGTAATCCCAGCACTTGGGAGGCTGAGGCAGGAGGATCGTTGCAAGTTCAGGACCAGCCTGGGTTACAAAATGAGATTATCCACGTAGTCTTCTTGTCTCTAACCCATACTTCTTTTTTTTCCAGGAAAATCTTCCTAAAATACTCTATAAATATAAATATAAAAATATAAATATTTCCTGTTGTTTTGCATTTGCATTTCAAATCTATAGCCTAAGAGGAAATAGATCGCCTGCTACATGCCCATTATTATAAATGTCAAATTAAAAGTGACAAAGAAATGTCTTTTACTTCTTGTGATGTTCTTGTCCCCTGTCTGACCTTCTTCGGTCACTCTGCTAGTATGTTTGTTTTAGGGGTAGCACAGCATAGTGACAGACCAGTGTGACAGAGTGGCAAGATCATGATTTAGGACAGGGTAGGAAAACTTATAAAAAGCCAGGTAGAGAACATTTTAGATTTTACACACTGGACAGTCTCTGTTTTAACCACTCACCCCTGTGAATAGGAAAGGAGTCACAGGCAATACCTGAACAGACGGGTGTGGTGGTCATTCAAGTTTTATTTACAGGCTTAGTAATTGCAATGCATAAAACGTATATGTGTCATAAGGTATTCTCTGTTGTATTCACAACCACTTAAAAATGTGTGCATGTGTGTGTGAGAGAGAAACAGACAGACAGACACAGAGAGACAGAGAGAGCAGAGAATTTACCTGCAGGGGGATGTGACAGTTGATGAGTTATTAAAGAACAATGAACAACTAGCATGTTCCCCTGATCTACAAGGGTTCCAGAATTATGACTGCTCTGGGAAGTCATTTAACACATTTCTCATATCTTTCACATGTAACCTAAGAGGATCAGCATCTAATATTCATTCATTACTAGCTGATAATATGGAAAAGACTAGATTTCATCTCTCTACTCTCTTACTAAAGAGGCTTTGGCTGGAGAGCTAAGCACTGAAGTTCTGAGGTCACACAGCTCTGATTCACATCCCACTATGTGGACCTGGGGAATTTTATGAAATTCTTTTAATTTTCAACACTATGTCTTAAAAGGAGAATAAGAATGATTTCTGCCATATAAAGTTATTGTGAAAAATATATGAAATGGTATATGTAAAATGATTAGAGTGCCTACCCCTTAAGAATTACTCTAAATTAATAATTAATTAATAATAATTAATTTATTAATACAAAATGTATTAATAATTTTACTGATTAATATGATTAAATGGCTCAGAGAGCCTACTGGAGATTACACAACTTAATCAACTAGTCTCTCCTAAACTTTCAAAGTTCTCCTTTCCACATACCACTTGCTTATCTTGTTCTACCTGTTTAAACCTGACGCCACTCACACCTCCCTCATTTCCACGTAAATGTCTTTGTGCAGAGCTTTCTTTTATCTAGAAATCTTTTCCCTAACTTTTCTTCAGTGCAGTGCTGTTAGAATTTCCAGGTTCCACTCAAGTTGCACCTTTAGAGCTGCTTCCCTCAGATTTGTAGTCCCCATTGATTTTTCCTTCAGTTTTAATATAAGTGACACTTTTTATAGTGTCGTGTGTAATTTTGTACCTAATTGTGTATGATCTTGTTTCATTATCTAATTGTCTCACATTTTTAAATCTCACCTTGGGAACCAGTCTGTGATTACCTGTGAAGGAAGAAATTGTGAGATCTACTCCTTTTATGTCCTAATCTTTTATAAAGTACCCTCTATCAATTGGCTACCTTTCGGCTGATATAGTCCCTTGGGCAGACTAGGTCTTCCTAGGTCCTGATCTTAACTATCTCCCTATGAGATGTTCTCTACCCACTGGGGTTTGTAATATGGTATTTTTCCTATTGCATTTTTATTGCAATATCATTGTTCTAATTTCAGCTGCTTCAAGTGACACAGCCAGATTTTATCCTTAACATCAATTTATTTGTTGAAATTTTAAGTGTTTAACTTGCCTTTTGAGGATTCCATGTAGATTCTGAATTATTCACCACACAATCACTGCTTTGTTCACTGGAGTTTCCTAGAAGCCTACTTAATTGAGATTCATTGGGTCGCATTTGCCAAGACTGGATGTGGTCATTTAAACAGATTTTCTTCTTCTGGATCCATTGTTGTTACATCAGATATTCAGGAGAACTGCTTTATTTCCCCTTAACTTTGTCTTTCTTTGCCAAATATTGTGTGGTGTTTCTTTTTTTTTTTTTTTTTTCCTTCAGGAAATGAAATACCCAAAAGGTGGGACTTGGGAACAAGGGGAAATATATGATGGCTTTGTTACTCTTTGCCAGGGAGAGAGCTCTTCTCAGTGTCTCTAGCCAAGGAGGGTCCAGCCAGATGTCCTTCCAAGCTTGTGAGTTGCTCTGCCCCATCAGCCCAGGGCACTCAGTGAGCTGAACATGATGCTGCTCTGCCCTGCAGACTAGACCTTCTGGTCTCGCTCTCCCACAGCCATGCAAGGTAGAGAGAAAACACTACCTAGGTATAAAGCGAAGAGAATGGGAAGAAGCTTAAAATAGCACTTGCCAACTCCTCCATTGCAGGCCTCCTATTTGCTACTGTAGAAGATATTGAGCTACTGAAATTTAAAATGATGTATCTTTTTAAATAAATGCAGTTCCTTCCTGAGCACTGCAGAGAATGCCATGTAACCCTCACACGAGTTCGAAAGACTGGACACCTTTCTGGGAGCTCTGACTCTGAAAATGAAACCCATGGAAAGAAAAGCAGGTCTTTATTATGGCAAAATCAAGGAGGAAAAATATTTCTCAGCTACAGCTCTGCCCTACCTTGCTTCACCCTTTTGTTTGGGCAGCAATCACAGACCCATATGCTAAGCAGTGGCAGATATTTTTCAGAAGCACTTGTCTCCTTGGGAGGCTTCTAAGCTTGTTTTATTGGCAACTATGAAATCACCATTGGGTCTGTCATGTGGTTATTCTGCAGATGGTGTACATGGGCGGTTTGTTTCTACTGGATGAAATCTCCCTTTGGACCACACTTTGGTTTTAAGAAATTCACGCACTACTTGCCTATACTTTGTTATGATAAAAATTCTCAGGCTGTTTCACCTATTGTTCTTTGGAGTTTGAGGGGAAACAGAAGGAACAGGATAAAGGCCCAGTCCAGTAGCTAGGATGCAAAAGAACAGTCTCTGAAGCCTCACCAGCCATCCTGGTCAGTTCCATTCCTGTAGGGATGGGTGGCAGGTGGTCTGGCAGTTTTCACAGTACATAGAGAAACCAGAGTCCAATGGAAGCTCAAAATAAACTTACAGAATTTCACCTAAAGGCAGATGGCAACAGTAATATCACACTTGCAAGATTTTTTTTCTTTTCCTCCTCTTCCCCAAACCACCACAACTACACATGTACTTCATGCCAGGAACATTTATATGTGCCCAAGAGAGTGAAGTCCTTTTAGATACACTTTTATCACTTTAAAAATAGGATGTAGATGTAGAAAATAGATCATTCTCATTTGCAGGGGAGAAAAGATGCACTCTAACTTTTAAAAGACTTTGGTTCCTTTTTATTTCTTCAGTGTCCTGAAAGATTCAGAGTGGTACTTGCTTTTCGTAGGCCAAAGAGAGAACTGACTGTCATGTCATGGAACTGGGTTTTGGGTGTTATTCAGAAATGGGTTTGACATTGGGCAGCCCTTGTTTAATATTTCTCAATCTGGTTGTCCCTTTATAAATTGGGGATAATCTGATCTTAATCAGAACTGATATCATAGTTAAGTAATACAGCATTTGAACTTCATATTAGCATTGCATTACTGCAACAGAGCGCCTAGTTAAACAACTTACCAAGAAGAAAGATATGTTTTGGATCACAGTTTCAGAGGTTTTAGTGTATGTTGGCCCATTGCTTTTAGGCTTATGGCAAGGCAAAGCATCATGGCAGGGAGAGGAGTATGTGGTAGGGTAAAGCTGCTCATCACATGGTAGCTTGGGCGGAAAGAGAGACAAGACAGGACTAGGGTCTAAATGTCCACATCAAGCACATTCCCTAGTAACAACTTCCTCCCACAAAGACTTGCCTTTTAAACGTTCTGCCACTGCCTACTAGTACCACAAGCCGATGATCAAATGTTTAACACATGGGCCTTTGTAGAACACTTATCCAACTCACAGAAAAATCTTAACAAAGGGATAACATGATACAGCCAGCTATTTTTTATCGAATGTTTTCTCTTTACTAGGATCTATGCTTTTGAACTTAACATTTCTTAACTCATGTAATTTTCATAATAATTTTGTGAATCAATCAAATTAACAAAAAATATTTCTGATGAGAAAATTCACAAAAAGTTTAACTTTACCAAGGGTACAGGGGTCATAATTAGTTCCAATAAGATTTGAACTCTTTGTCTTTATTACCACTCCATTCTGTCTCTCTGTGTGATCTATAGATGATTCGCAAATTTTAATTCTCTCACTCTTGCTCCTAACTTTCTGGTCCTTTAATTACCTTATACATAAAAATTGCTATTATTAGACTAGTCATTCTGGTCTGAGAGGGGCACATCCATAACACCTGGGGAATATTTTTAAACTGCACAGGTTAAGTGCAAGTTTCTTTTTGGTAGTATTTATTGGGGGTCATGGAATCCAAATTATTCTGATGCAAATCTCCAGAAAGGAGTCAGGAAGGCAAAATCACACTACCCAACAATTCACTATTTCATTTCCATTTCCTTCAGTTTTGCATTAATCTACTGGTAGAAGAAAATCTCTCTTTGAAAACACTAGTATGCCTCTTCTCAGAGGGTCACCAGTCAAAAGATGGCTGTGTGTTTCTCCAAGGTTTCACCACGTGGTTCTCCTTTGTAAGTGATGGGGAGACTTTAAGCTGTGCTCATGGGGATGTCTTGCTTTTTGTAGTTCTCATTTCAGCCATGAACTCTGCAATAGCCTCACCCTCATGGCAGTCATACAGTGCAGGACTTTAAGACACTGTTAAGAGAATTCCTCCCATGCTGCTTTCTTTCTCGATATGTCTTTGCAATTAATTCATTTTTAGCACATACAAAGAATTGAATGTTTTCTACTGGCATTCATCTAAACTGCACTTGTGATCAAATGTTTCAATGTGTGTAAAGGGCAGACACAATTTTTATGACATGGAATAGGAAAAGGAATTCAAGTTCCCTAAGATTTCAAGTGTGCATCTAAAGGAATCTAATGTTTTCTAAAGGAAAAATAAATTCTAAAGACTCTGTCTTATTAAGTCAGCCCGCTTATTTGTCTTTTCTGCTGTGCAGATGTGGGTGCTCATTTCTAACCTAAACTAGCAGAGCAGCATATGCAAACCTAGAACAGCTAGGAGGTGATGGGCATGCATGGTTGTGTGTGTGTGTGAGTGTGTGCATGCATGCATGGGCACATACGTGTGTGTGTGTGTGTGTGTGTGTGTACATTCTCATTGTTCTGGGGGTAACTAAAGAGAAAAAGTGATATAAAATATCAAACATTACTGTGAAACTGAAAAGAAACCCAACATATCTGATGGTTTCATATCAAACATCATACAAACATTAAATCTTCAAAGAATTGTATTTTAATATTTTTTACACAGGAAAAAAGGGAACAAGTCTTAAAAATCATACACTAAAATCTTAAAGTATTTAAGATGGGTTGGGTTCTTGCTCTGTCACCATCATTCCTTGGTTTATATCATTTAACTATCATGACGAACCTAAGAAACTGGTACTCGTATTAGTATTCCCATTTCTTATATGAAGAAACTGAGTCTCACAGACACTCAGTAGCTTCCCTAAAGTCATTTTGCTAGAGGGGCAGAATCAAGACAATCTGGTTTACAGCCCGTATTCTTTATCACTTCCAAACGGGACATGCCAGTGAGTCTGAGGTCCAAATCGCCAACTGTTAGAAGTATATAAAATGCAGTTGCTTACGTAACTAAACCAAAAGTTTTGGGCACCCTTTGAGGACTACAGAAGTCAAAGTGCTCAGCCAGAGTTCATGTGAGTCAGGGGAGAAGCGGGAAAAGTGTCAGAAGGGAGCCAGCTAAAGAGACATGGGAAAGAGAGGCTCAGATAGTAGCAGCAGCTATGGAGAGAAGACTGAGGTTGCCAGTCACAAGTGCAAGGAAGAATGCTGGCTCCAAGGACAGAGAAGAGAGGACAGCTCTTTAACAAGCTGCTTAAATCTCCATAACCCCTCAGGCCACATTAAAGGCACATCCATCACTGGACAGATCTGCAGTGAGAGCAGGTGCTGGGGCATTTAATGAAAGGACTAGCCAGGTCCTGCTTTCGGCCTTAGCCTCTGAAAGCATGAATCATCATTTCCACCTAATCCTACTTTGCACTAATCAGGACAGATGATGGGAGGGCTTAATTGGGACTGACACGAAGGCATTCGTCCTACTGCAATGGGAAACTATACTGTGCTACAGCAGGATATACAAGTGAGAACTTAAAGCATACGGCATAAAAGCTGTAGTTGGAAATGCAACCTCAAGTGTGTCATCCCAACTTAAAGGAGACTCTTTGAGTACACCTCTAGGATAATTAATTCCAATTCTATCTTTGAACTAACTTGGGCAATGCACCTGCCTACATATAACTGATAAAGAGGGAGGCAATAAAGAGGAACAAACAGTGAAAAGAAAGGTAAAAAGGAAAAGAGAGAGATGGGAGAGGAAAGAAGGATGGAGCTGTTATAAATAACAGTTATTAGAAGCACATTGTTTTACAGTTAGTGATGGGGTTTTAAATGAGACACATTTAAGCTAAATTCAGCTATACAAGTCAATCAATAACTCATAGAGCCACAAAACTATCTTTGGGTTAACTTAGAGCGAAGACTTCTGAATAGAGCCAGCACAATACGTGCACAGTTTTAAATGGTTGATTAAATGCATATGTTTCATTTTATAATAGTCAGTTTGAATCTCAGTTAATCTTCCATTTACCCTAGATTTCCATAAAAATGGTAAGTAATAGGGAGTTATTATCTCTCTACTTTCTAGGATCACAAATACTCCAGAGAGTATGTAAGAATATACATTCTTCTGGCCAATTTGTTGATCTTTTGCTACATTCAGTGAATGAGTCTTTCAGAATGGCAGATTTAGCTGAGGAAAATAAAGCTAACTTATTGTGTGACTCAAGTAGGGTTTATCTTAAAGGGATGCAAATGGTGTCACAATACCATGAGCATTTTTTTTCTTTAACTTTCTTTAAAGGTTTAATCTTGCTGAAGCACCAGAATCTCAATCAGCATATTGAGGCATTCTGTGAAAAGAATGATGAATCCCATTATAAATTCAAAGGTCAAATGTTTGTTTCTTGTATTTTAATTGTTTTATTTTTAAGAGTCCCTTGTCAAAATTGTGCACACACATTCCATTCTATGTTCTGAACTTCTGGTTATAAATACTGTACAGGGTTTAAAGTACGCTTCACTCTTTAAAAATTCTCTTGAGATGCTGCTGGATTTTCCACACTGTCCCTACCCTTGGGAGCACGCAGAGTGAGTCAGACAAACCTGTGGGTGTAGATTTTACTCTTGTATTGATAATGCACACTGTACTCAGACTCCTATTGACAAGACAAAGAGAAAGAGGATATCAGGAGCAAGGTCATTTTCCAGAGGAGGAAGAAATTGCTTGGGAGATTGATATTTGGAGTTTTGATTCTTTAACATATTTTGTAGAAATTTGGCTGTGTTTTATCTTTCCTGATCGCTGACATGGCAGCACCTCTTTTCTCCACTTTTAAAGAAAAATGCAAATTTTCTAAATAAAGTCAGATAATACCAAAGGATTTTTTTTAAGAAAAGAAATTCTTGGTGAATCCCATTTACCCTGCAACCCACTGAGTCTCACACCTGTGAAATAGTACCATGACTGATGAATATAATGAATGCCTTATGCTATCAAGCAAGTGTATACCACTATCAAGCATTCTGTAAAAAGAAAGATAAAGGATGCACAGCACTTTGGGAAAGAATTCTGTTCCCCAACAGTTACAAATTTTAGGATTTGCTTCTCTGAAATGTTATATTAACTGTGACCTTGATACCACTGTTATAAATGTTATATTATATTTAACATATGATAAATGTTATATTTAACATATGATAAATATTATATTATATATTTAACATATGATATTATATATATTTAACATGTGATAAATGTTATATTATATTAACAAATAACTAATTTCAATGCACAGTAAGCTGATATGTTGCTCTATTAGTAAATCTGTGTGGAGAAACTGTGTGCACTAATTCTAGAGTCAGTTTTATTCCTGGTTTTGCCATTTTCAAGTTGTGTGATCTTTAGCAAGTTACTCAAACACTTAAGGTTTCCGTTTCCTCACATAGAAAGTGGAGATAGGGATGCCATTCCAACGTGCTGTGTCATTGTGTACATCAAATGTACAGCACTGTGCCTGGCACATTGGACATCCTTAATAAATGGCACATATTTTTGCTTTGAAAGGCCAAGTACCATATTTAAAAACATTACTTGAGTTTCCAAATAATAATTAATGGCAATATATTTTTCAAAAATCTTCTAAGTCATACTGTTTAAATACAATCAGCACAGGAATCGCAGCTCAAAGGTATAAATTCATGGATAGTCATTAGGAAGTCTGTCAACCTCCTGATCTCTAGCAGTTCTGTGTCCAGTAATCCCAGCCAGTCAAACATTAGATGCTACGGTCAGGCGGTGTCGAGGTCACTGTACTGTCCCTCCCCTGCCTGGGGCACACAAATGCTTGTACAGGTTTAACTTGTACAAGATGATGACAGCAGGAAAGACCTGGATTTTCGTATACTGAATGTATACCGGGAACGAAGAATTAGGATGAAGGTGTCCATGGGTTCATTTAGCGCTGTATTTATGAAAATGGGCTTTCAAATCAGACAGTGTTAGGTTGAAGTGTTGGTTCTGCCCCTCATTTGCTGGATGACCTTGATGTGCTTTCTTTTCCATAACTTTTAAAATGTGGATGACATACATGCTCTCTGGAGGTCTGCTGTGAGGGTTACGTGGGGTGATCCATGTTAAGGGTTAACAATGGCACCTAGTATATTGAACGTAGTACATTGGAGTTTCTTCGTGAACCCCTTCCTTCTTTAGGCTCTTCTAGTTGGCTCCCTTTTCCTCTAGCCTCATAGACTGTATCCACTCAGCGTGGGGATTCCTGGCTCCATTTAACTGGAAACAGAGTACCTGAAAGCTCTGTTTCTGGCCCTCCTTCTCTCTCTGTCTCTGTCTCTGTCTCTGTCTCTGTCTCTGTCTCTGTCTCTCTCTCTGTCTCTCTCTCTCTGTCTCTCTCTCTCTGTACTCTCTTTAGGTGGTTCCCCTTACTCCCATGTCCTGCAGCATGATCTATTTCCCAATGAAACTTTTAATTTCCACCTCATTAACACTGTTGGAATAGCTGAGAGGTGAAGTTGTCCAGAGTCCCAGAGAAAGTGGTCAAGCTGGCACAAAACCAGCATCTCTCTGACACTGAACACCACACTCTAACAGTACACCGGGGGAGGCAGATAATTTAGACGTATCCAAGTATCAGCTCCCCAACTCAGCCAAAAGAGAGGAGGCATTTGAATGTTTATGTGAGTTGTTATATCTGAAGAAAAATGCAGTTTTCCATATGACGATACAGCTTATCCTTTAATTAAAGTTTTTAAAACAGTTTCTGAAGGTTAAGAGTTCTATCTAAAACTTCAAATCATTTTCAAGGAAAATTAATGAAAATTATTAATTGTTATAGCTCATTTATAAGAAGCCAGATGAGAACATTATGAAAAATTAGTGAAATTATTATCAGATGGAATAATTAAAGATCAATTGTGAAATAATCACATAATTCTAGCTATACGCTATATCGCTCTTCATTAATCAAAGATAATCTGGAATTGCAATACTTAATTAAATGCAAGAAAGTGTTTGTGTGTTCTGGCTCTGAAAGGGGATAATTGGAGAATGTAGAAGCTACACAGCTATCAGCTTTTGCTGATTTTTTTAGAGTTTAGAAATGTAGATTCTATACTGTGGGTGTTGGTCATTTGAAGGGCTGTTGAGATCTTCTCTAAAATAGCTACTGCTGCTTGCTATGGGATATTAGTATCCTTTCCTCCTTAATTCTGAAAAAGCTTTTAATTCATCAGTAAGCAAGCAGTAATGTGTCTGATTTGGACAGACGTGTTTGAGCTCAAAGACCTATGAACAAATTTCATCTTAATTTGTTTTTCTATCATCACAGTAGTAACTTTACTTGTTAATATCCACCAAAAAGAAAGTAATTTTCTTTTTTCTCATTTTGAAATAAGGCCATTTATAATACATAATACTCATACTATCTTTTATTTCCATGTTAGAAATATACTGCAGTCACACACTGATTTTGTTTTAGTCTTGTTTCTAATATTTTTTTATTTTTACTTTTTGGTGCCAGGAATTGAACTCAGGACCTTGCACTTGCCAGGCAGATGCTTGTGCTATTGAGCTATATTCCCAGCCCCACACATTGATTTGAATGTATTTTGTATAAAATGAAACTTTTTGACCAAAATGTTACAAAAGTAACATTTATATACAGTAAAATGCACCTTTAAGCTCAAACACATAAAAAATCATATATATCTGTATAATCATCATGACAGTCAAAATATACAATATATCAGTCACTCCAAAGAAGCCCTCTGTGACTCACTCTAATTAACTTTCATCCACATATAGGCAGTAGGCAGACAACCATGACCCTGCTTCTCTGACACTAAACATTAGAAATGTCTTTTGTAGGCTTCATCTGAATGGAAGCACATAATAAATATTTTTTGAGTATAGCTTCTTTTGCTCAGCATAATACTTTTAAGAGTCACTCTTCTTACCTCATTTCTGTTTTTGTGAATTCTTCAGTAGTAGCTCATTGGATAAATATTCTACTGTTTGCTTGTTCACTGATGAGTCAGTAGATGTGTGGTGTATTTCCAATTTTGAGTTATTATGGATAAAGTTGCTATGAACATTGTGTGTAAGCCTTTTGATTAGTTATCATGTAATTTGCTCTTAATATTGTTTTCAGTCATTCATTTCACCCTTGTTCACTCTAACAACTTCCAAATATATATTTTAAAAATACCCCAGGTTGGAGGAAGATGTGTTTTCATGCTGGATGTGGAAATGTACACAAATATAGATATGTCATCTTCTAAAACGAAAATATTTTACATACTTTGCTTCTTTCTTCACATCATGACTTTATAATGTACCATTAATTACTCTTAGTTTATAAATTTGCAATCTGGTTCTCAGGGGAGTTAAGTAATTTGTTTAAGCCTATGTAGTTCATTAGTATAAAAGTAAAGACCATAACCTACTTTACATTTCTCTAATAGTAATCTTTCTATTCTATCATGCAAAAAAGTTTTTACATGCATATTTATTAAATACCTGCTGTTTTCCTGATACTGTGATAGGATGTAGTTAATAATAAATGATTCCAAAGTTTCATATGATCCTTCAGCAAACTTAGGAATTAATTGAGATGATAATACATGTACATAAAAATTGAATATAGGTGCAAGGCAATAAATTAAGGGTGTTGGATACACAAACTCTCTGGTGGATTGACAACTGGTGGTCAATTTGTAACATCCAGTTGAACTGAATCAGCATGGTGCTGGGTGTGTGTGGCCCACCTGAGGATTGTTGCCAGCAACATAAAAAGTAGAACTGGAAAGGAAGAAATTTGGGGGGCTCTTGGTTCAACTGGAGAAGCTTGTCATGCTGGCTTTCCAGATATGAACTTGGCTGTTCTTATCACTGGACTAGATAGGGACCTCGTTGTCACTGAGGATAGCTGTGATACTTTTTGGGAGAGTTCTGTTTCTTACTTTGAGTATCGCTTCCTGGCTCTAATGCAGATCCCCCAGCCTGCTAGGACAGATCATTCATCCCACTGGCACAGATTTTCTGGCTTCCACCACTGACCTTTAAGCCTTCCCAGAGCAGACCCTTGAAACAGGTCTGCATGAGACATTGTCCAACTTGGCCTCCTGTTGGACTTGTTGGGGGCATTGTCACAGGCCTTCAGCTGGATTCATGCGGGACGTTACCATGGGATCTAGGCCCTCAGCTGGATTCTCAGGGTCTTTATTGTGTGAACAGATTTCTAGCACTCTTTTGTATTTGACTCTTTGGGTGACTATTATAAAATAATCCTATAAATTATGTGTCCTTTATTAAATTGTTTCCTTTGTAAACTCTGACTAAAAATACTCCTACCACACTGATTACAAGTATAACATTAATAGCTATTTAAATAAAAAGATGTGGCATTTTCTGGAAGAGGTCACTAACAAGGTGGCTTTTGTGCTCTATGTTAAAACACACCCAAAACTATGGGTTAGGAAAGAGTAAGTAAGAAGTAAAGCTAAGTACGTATGTGTGAGGACTCGAGAGAATCTGAATTCAGGTCAAGTAAGGCTACACTTTCATGTTGAAAATACAGAGCAAGGCCAGTTGTATGCCCAGTTGAATTGACAGAGTATTTGCTGTACAGAGAGTAAGGAGACAGTGCAGATTCTTAAGCACTGGAGAATTGTGAGGGGAAGGTACAAGTGATGTTTTAGAAGGGGCACCTGGACTTGGCTTGGAGAATGGCATAGATATGAGAAAGACCATCAGACAGTTTAAGGAGGTGACTATCATAATCTAGGTGATGAAGACCCAGACCAGGGAAAGAAAAATACAAAGCTAGCTGCATTTACAAAAAAAAAAAAAAAAAAAAAAAAGAAAGAAAGAAAGTCCATTGACTGGTATTGTAATTTAGAGGCATTCAAATGAAATACCTTCATGCTAACAGAACCAGGTTTCACAGCCATAGAAATGGCTATACAGGTAGGGTGCTTTACAAGACTTAATTTTGGCATGAAGCTTAATTCCTTTATTGCTACAATTCACCGCCTGTCAACTCACCAAAGGATGCACTGACTTGCATATTTCAGCGTCTCTCTTTGGAGTATAGTTTAAAATAGCACCCATCAGTCTTAATCTCAACTATTTTCCAAAATGTTTCCCAAATTAATAAGTGCAGGATTGGAAGCAGTGACCCTGTAGGGGAATATGACAAAAATAGCTCACCCGTAATTAGAAATGAAATCTCCTTTCATTGAGCAATAAGAAATCAGCAGAACCCAGCATCTTTTCCTTCTGTGCTGCTCTCAAAGGTCCTTAAGGCAAGTGCTCCCAATGGCCTCTCTCCTGTCGCCCAGTGGTCCAATGGTTGCTTTTATTTTGTTGCGCCTTTTCAGACTGGCAACTTCAGCTTTGTTCCCTGAGCACGCATGTAGGCTGAATCTTGGTAATTAAGTAAACTAGCCTCATAAGCAGACCTCAGTGAAAGGTGTATGTGAGTTATAGCAAATTGAAGAACACCCCCACTCCCAGTGTCTCTGTGACACAGGCTAAAGGTATAATGCTTGATTGCTTTAGAAGCCCCTATACAGAGGTTGACAAGAGTGAACCCAAATGGCTCTTCTCTTTCTGAAATGATCTTCTTCGGTTCTCAGTGGTGTGATGGTTCCCATGTACTATGATAGAACAGACCACAGACACTTAGTGGGAAGATGAAGCTTGTATATATACTCTGTACCTAACAATCTTCTATATCTCCTCTCTACCTAACAATCATTTCATCTTGGAAGTGGGTCTTCTATTCTCCCTCAGGTTTTACACCTGTTAAATTGGGCTAACAGTAGGACTCATCCCGAAAGTGTTGAGAAATAATAAATTAAGTGATTAATTGAACAAGCTAAGTGTTATACCTAGCACACAGCACTCAAATATTAATCATTGGTTTTGGTGTGATGCTCTTGCTACAATCACTCCCCCAACATTTTCAAGTTGAAAAAAGAAATAAAATTTTGAAATGATAAAACAAGGTGCCCAAGTAGAACTATCTATTTAAAATAATGGTAATTCCATTTATGAATGGAGAATAGTATTTAGTAGCAACTATGTGGGGCAAAGGAAACAAACCCTCCCTGGATTCTAGTCCAGCAGACCCGGTTATTATTTATTAGGCAGCAGGTATTCCTGTTAGGACGTATTCTCTAGTACAATTCACCTGACCAGAAGATTTACTTCTAACCTACAGTAATGACACACAAAGTGTGCTTAGGTCCAGAGGACCTTTGCAAATCCCTGAGGCATTTTGATCTGTGAAATCAGAACCACTTTAATAATGTTACTGAGATATGTTTAGTCTTTTTCACTCTCTTCATCCCATGAATGTACAGTGGAATTTTCCAGAGAATATATGTATAACAAATGATATCACTACAGGTGGAATGTTGAGCAAGAAGGAGAATTTGGCTCTTACCCTGGAGTCAGATACTAAAGAGAGTTGCAAAAATGTAGAACAATGGTACTCTGTACTATTTTTTTTCATTTTAGAAAAGTTAGATAGTCATAAAATTACACCGTTTATAACAACATATAATGGTTTATTATTTTAGTACATTAGTCATGCTTAATGTCTCCATTTTAATTTCTAATGGGGTGAAATACCTAGATATGATTGAGATACACAGAAGTTCTTTATATGTCTGAAGGAATCGTAAGACCAAAATTTTGATTTGCTTCACTGTTCCAATAAGAAACCCTAGCCCCACCATATATAGGATGTCTCTCCAAACCACTCTCCATTGCTGTTTGTTATGGTTTGTGTCTGCATGTTCCCACAAAGCCTCATGCAGTCATGGGGTGGGCTTCTATTCTAGATTTTTGATTGACCATAGTCCATGCTGGGATTATGGGTGTGAGTGCTACACCCACCCTGGAGTGGATAGTTTGCCTATGTAAGGGAGAGAAAGAGGCTGCTCACTGCCACTCCTCCCTTTTGCTCTTGCTGCTTTTGCTGTTTTGCCGTTTTTCTGCTGCCATGAACAGTTGCCCTCTGCCATGTACCACTCTGCCTTGGAGCCAGCTAAGTATGGACTGAAACCTCCACCAACTGTGAGCTGAATAAACCATTCCTTCCTTAATTCGGGGCATTAGATATTTTGTCTCAGCAACAAAAGAAAAGTAACCAAGAAACTGTACTACAGATTTCCAGTCCTGAATCCATAGCAACATCCCCTAGGAAGCTTAACATTTCAGTTTTTTGTGCCCTAAACTTTAAGAGTGAAGTGCACATTTCCTGAGTTCATTTTAAGATGATTCTGATTCAACTCATTTTAGGTCAGTGCTAGGCACCCTGCTAGAGACAATGCTGATAGAGCATGTGATGGGCTGTCTCCCCTTCCTCTCAAATTCAGATGTCGAAGTCCTAACTACTTGCTGCCTAGAAGCAAACAGTACTGTCAGATTCAAAATTAGAATCTGACACAAACATCTGTATGCTTTTTTTTTGGTTTAATTAAATGTATTGGTACAATGTAGGTATACATAATGGTCACATTCATTATAGGGGATTTATACATGATATACATTGATTCCTCTTTTATTTTCCATTCCTAGATCCTCTCTTCAAATCCCCTTGTTCTCCCCATTAACAAAGCCCTGTTTCAATTTATCCTTCTTTTCTCATTTTTTTCCATTACTCCCCTCTCCATAGTTCCTATTTCCTTTTGAACAGGTTCTTCCTATTTCACAATATCTATTGTGCATTTTGGTTCTACATTTTCAGTTTCTTACATTACAGACATAATGTGATATTTACACATGTGTATCCAATTTATTTCACTTATGATTATGGTCTCAAGATCCATCCATCTAGCTATAAATGTCTCAATTTTAGCCTTCTTTATGGCTGAGTAATACTCCATTGTATATTTTAAAAAAACACATCTTTTTCATTCATTCCTCAGTTGATGGGCATTTGGGTTGATTCCAAGATTTATCTATTACAAACTGTGTTGCTATAAACATGGGTGTGCATATATCACTGTGGTATCATGCTTATAATTCTTCCAGAAATATACCCAGAAGGGGAAGATCTGAGTCAAATGGAACCTGTAATCGTAATTGTTGTTTTTTTTTTTTTGTTTTGTTTTTTGTTTTGAGGAATCTCCACACGGATTTCCACAATGCTTGTGCTAACCTGCACTCTCAGGAAAACTGAAGAAGTGTTCCTGTCCCCACAGCTCTGCCAGCATTTTTATTAGTTGTTTTCTTTTCTATGCCCTATGATACAATAAGAGGAACAACTGCTCCTGTTCATTTTTCTTTTTTCCCCTCTTCTTCTCCTCTTTTTCCTCTTCTTTTTCCTCCTCCTCCTTTAATATTCACTTCTGCAGTGCTTAGTAGAAGGCTCTAATTTCAATGATTACTAAGAAATATTGGGCTGACAACAGTCATTTCCATCAATTTAATTCATTGATATGTCCCCCTCTCTCCATATGTAAGAATATAACTGGAAATCTGCTAGGCACAGAGCTACTGAAATAAGTAAGTTGTAGTCATAATTTTGAAACACTGCTAGTGTTTGGAAAGCTCTGTTAACCATATGCATGAAGGCAGCTTCCTCCCTTGCCCTCTATATCTTCTTTATATCTAAGGAAAAGAAGGAGCTGACAGGACGATTTTCAGGTAATCTGTAGCTTCAATGCAATAAATGTGTAGGTACCGAACTTGAAAGCTTGTGACATCTGACAGAATATCAATGGAATTGTTATGCACAGCTACGGTTTGAACTGACTATGTAAAATTACATCACAGCAGATGAATGGCACCATTTCAGCAGCTATGAAATGATAACCTTGTTGGCTATGTTTAAGTTTGTGAGACACAGAAAAGTAGAAAATGCCCCCATGGAACCACTTAGAAATGCAGGCAAGTCACATTTGCGATTGGATGGATGTGATTTCTCACATGAAGGAGAGTTAAAAGAGAATCCCGGGGAAGTGTAATAAAATGTAAAGTTGTAACATTCCTCAAATTGTTAGTGGTCCATAAAATCACTTTGCTTCTGCTTTATTAATTGTTTCTACTTTATACAAATTGTTACTGTGCCAGGGCACCCTTAAACACTGTATGATTATGAATCTTAAGTACCATGCAGAAAGAATGTAAACAGCTATGGTAGTTTGATGAAGAGATGGACAGAGAAGGGAGGAAGAGAAGAGGAAAGGGTACGAAAAGGAATTGAGATGTATTACACCGTGTACCAACTCCTCACGAGGAATTTAAACATTACATACTGCACACATGTACTAATAAATTATTAAAACTCCTTTTATAAATAACAAAAGCCAAGCCACTGAACCTTCTCCTTGAATCTCCAAAGTGAATCCTAACACAAATGTCACTCCGGAAGACTCTAAACGCTTCTTGAGATTCGGGGACTCCTTGAGCAATCATAGTTCTATTTGCTACCAAGATCTGTCATGTACAGACATTAGTTCTTCGTTTCAACCATGTTAAACCAGTAATACTTATGTCTGGAAATGTTTGCAACTGTCGTGACTTGGGAGGGCTCTGATGCACATGCAGTGAAAAAGGCCACATTCACTGTCCAGGAAGGGAGAGGGTCGCTTCAGAACACCAACATAGGAAGTCATACTTGGGAAGCGAAAAGATAACCGGAAGCAGATTGCCCTTGAAATTAAGGTATATGTGCCACTGAATCTTTGCGTAAGACCAAACCACTCCTCCATGTGCAACAATATATTTACTTAAAGGATCACATTTGTGCATGAACTTGTGGGGTGTTCTGTGAATGCGATAGAAATGTATACAGTCTATCATTCACGGTTATCTCACTTTGGGAAGTGCTAAGAAGTTTACTGTAAATAAACACAAAGGGGGGCAACCACGCTCTTTTTAGCTGCTGTCACAACTGTCCGAATGTGGTGGAGACCTTCTTTTTCTTCTGGAAGGCAATTTCTTTTTAAAAATGCAGAGCTACTGGAGAAAAGATGGAATAACTTCAAGTGGGAAAGTAGAAAGAAGACTATACCAAGTATCTCTCTATCTTCAAAGAACTTTTATTAAAAGTGTAACTCACTTTTGGTGAGAAGCATTAAATG
Organism: Chinchilla lanigera; assembly: GCF_000276665.1. Classification (NCBI taxonomy): domain Eukaryota; kingdom Metazoa; phylum Chordata; class Mammalia; order Rodentia; family Chinchillidae; genus Chinchilla; species Chinchilla lanigera. The sequence goes on along the minus strand of NW_004955408.1, from coordinate 20,027,235 downwards.
GGGAGGATTACATTTAAAGATATTTTTCTTAAAAAAGAGCAAAGCACATCACAGGAGATAATGTATTCTGGTCATTAATGACACTAACTTTAGGGTAAAAAAATAAAATTACTAAGAATTCTGGAGAACACAGACACCCTTAATACAATATTAATAATAAGAAAGCAAAAAAAATCAAGTGATTTCTATTGCTGTTAGACTAGAGACCCACTATGTGGCCCTCACAATGTAATTTTTGTTACTGTTTTGCAGTTATTTTTGTTTTGGTTTGTGATCTTACATATCTCACTTCTTCTCTGGACAAAGAATGTCTTGACAATGCTTTATGGATGTGTGAAAGACATTTTTTATTTATTCATTTTTTTGTCTAAGCACTAAAAAGTACATATTTGAGGCATAAAGGGTACAAAGGCTTAAATTCACTAGCTGTTGCCAGCTTACTTCATCAAGAAGTTGTTCAAATGCCTATAAGACAGAAGATGAAGGATCCTGCTTGCCAAAATACTCTCCAATACTTGGTAATATCAAGCTTTCTAGTGTTTGTCTGATAGATACAAAATTATGTTTTGCTTTTATTTTTGGTTTGTAATGATGATGAGAATTTCTCTATGAATCTGATAGCATTATGATTTCATCTTTTACGAATTGCCTCTTTATAGCCTTTGTTCATATTTGAACTAGATTTCTTTTCCTTGCTAATTCTCAATGATATTTTGATAGGTCCCAAAATAGTGGTAATTATTACCAGGTAATAGTCAAAAAGAAATCAAAGGTGTGAAAATTTTGATTGAATTGAATGAATCTTTTTTTTTTTTTTTTTTTGGTTTTTCTCCGGTACCGGGAACCGAACTCATGACCTTGCGCTTGCAAGGCAGGCGCTTTTGCCGCTGAGCTAAATCCCCAGCCCTGAATGAATCTTTTGATAATGAAACTTTTGATAATGAATACAAATACAGAAAGTCAAACCTTTACCATCAAATCCAAACAGAAAATGAAGAAAATTAACTGATATTTCAGACAATACATCAGCAAATATTTTCCTTGACAGATCAATATTTTAGGCTTTGTAGGACCTAAAATTCCATTACAACTACCCAAATATGTCATAATATACAAACAGCTGTACATAACATATTAAATAATGCGTCTGACTATGTGCCAATTAAATTTCATTTACACAAATAGTAGGTAGACCAGACCTGGCCCCTGGACCATAGAGTGGTAACAGTTGATTTGGGCATGATAAGCTCTGATTTTTCTTTATTTTGTTTAAAGTAAATTATATACCTGTGTGGTCCAATTCTATATTGTACTGTTCTTTGAGAGTCTCACAGAATACCTTGATTTATACTGTCATAATTGAATTGTCAGGATTCATTTCACATACATTTTACTTTGCAGCACAAATAGAACTCATCTAGCCGTACATTCCTTCCCTTATGTTCGGTAGGACCCATGTGTTCTCAATGTTATGATTAAAATTTAATGTTCCTTTTTATTACTAATGTTTTGGTAGTTTACTGTAAGGGTCAAAATTGATATATTTAAAGCCACACACAAATATTCATGTATTTTAGAGGTCATGAACACTGACTACAAGGTTAAAATTCTCATTTTCATGACACAATCATTTGGTGTTTATTGTCGGTATAATTTTTTAATAACTATTTGTGATTACTTAATTGTAGTATGCATTGCACATTATTTGTTTAGTGTTCTTTTTTATTAGTACATGTTTGCAGTCTATAGTGTTTATGTTCCTCGTAGAGGGTTGACACATGTACCTAACACATCTTAATTCTTTTTCCATCCCCTTTCCCCTACTTTCTGTGTCTTTTACTCACCTTCCCATTTGAGAAAGATGTATTTCTCTACCTCCTATTATCAGTCTTTTAATTTAAACTTTCTTTTATATTTTAATTTTGTCTTTCAAGTTATACTTAAACTTGTGCATCTGCTTTGTTTCCCTTAACATTATGGTCTTGGGGCTGGGGATTTAGCTCAGTGGTATAAGCGCCTGCCTGTCAAGCACAAGGTCATGAGTTCAATCCCTGGTACCTCCAAAAAAAGCATTATGGTCTCAAGGGGCATCCAATTTCTTTAGTATTCCTAAGACTCAAGTTCCCTCAGTACTTAAGTGCTTCCAAGTTTACTAAAAGTTGAAATATAAACTTCAAAGATACATTTTACAAGCTTTTCATTTATTAGTGAGTAATAAATGAAAATAAGTGTATCAACAATTATTTCTAATTTTATATTAGGGAGAATCTCCATTGTTCTTTCAATTGTAAATTAGGCATTATGAGCCATTATCAAATTTCCGAATAGAAGAAAGGAATCCATTTACATTTTCCTGTAGGTTCCTAATTTCAAGTCACTTGTTCATGTCCTTATTAGAGTATAAAATCATGAGACCAGGAGATTTAATTGACAAGCAATTAGCAAGTCTTTCATAAGAATTGGAAATGATTGACTAACACAAGCAATTTTCACATGTGCTCATGTACTGAAATTAAATAATTTTACAAAAATAAATCAAGAAAAAAAGAAAAGGTCCTTATATAGATATCAACTCCGAAAATATCAAACTGAGTAAAACAGCTCTTACTCATAATCAGTGGAAATGTATGTGCTAAAGAAAGACACATACTAGGTATATTTGCTTATGTTTCTCTTCACTTCAAATAGGAATAGTGCAATCATTAACCTACATCACTTTTTAAACTGTAGGCTAATACTCTCAGTCCAATAAATATTGGCTCTTGTGTTGGTCATATGATAAAAGTGCTAATGATCCTGACATCTGGCCCTTTCCATTCTAAACCTAAAGAAGATTTCTATATCAAACCCTAAAATTGACTCACTTAAGAATCTGGTAGCCATACATCTGTGCACAACCTCTCCTTCATTAGTTTGGATGTATTTCATATGTCCATGCATTTCATAAGTTATTTCCATGTCAATCTAGTGTCCATAACAGAATACTCAAGGGTGCCCAGAGCTCAACCTATTTACTTTGACACAGAATAAAAGCATCTCAGTGCTACCTCCTATTCAGAAAATAACGTAATGTAGAAATGATCCATTGTAAGGTGATCTCATGTTCTTAATAATAAAGGCAGAGGACTCAAATAGATGAAATAGGGTGTTTTTCACTCTAACTTAGACATAGTCCCTTTAAGGTTTTCTATTTCTGTGGGAAACAATAAAATCAATGACTGGGACTTTAAAATTAGCATTTAAAAAATAGGAACTTATTTGTGAACAAAGTCACATCCACCAAATAATTTTAAAGCTATAAAAATAATATAGGGTACACCCAGAACTTTAGTTTTATTCACTGGCCTTTATATATCTCCTTCATCTATATGAAATGCTGAAAAACTTTTCTTTTAAGAGGTAGTAAATATGTAACGTTTCAAAGTCCATAGTTCACAATAACCCCAGCCTTGTAGCAAGTAAATAGGCTTAGACAATGCATACATGAGCATGGCAGTGCCTTAATCAAACTTTGCATCTGGACACAGAAATCTGAATTTCTTACAGTTGTTAGGTGACAAAACTGATTTTTTTTTAAAAAATTGAAAATATAAAAATGTCTTAGCTGCTGAAAGCACAAGTGATAAGCCAGATTTATCTAGTGGGATAGTTTGCAAACTTCTGTTCTAGATTATTTGCTCAGTGTGTCCACTGCATGGAGAAACTCTCCCATTGCTGGGACAAAATATCCAAGACCCACAAATTAAAGGGGAAGAGATTTAATCTTGACTCTTAGTATCTGTCATTGTCCACTGGTTCCCATGCAGAAGCATCATGACAGAGGCTGTAGTGGATCAAAGCTGCTCATTTCATGGCAGCTGGGAAGCAGAGTGGTTTGGAAGGTGTGTCCTCAGGAGATATGTCTCCAAAATCATGTTTGTCATGGTTCTTGGCAAACTGGGCCCCCTCTCCTGACCATATAATCAGCTATGATCACTAGTGGATTAACAGCACCCCATGATCTTTTTGAAAATCCCTTAACCCAATCAAAGAAACAAGATTACTGGACAAACGTATCCCATATTGCTTTTGTTAGTGAATTACTGTTGCTGGTCTTCAACTTAGTCCTGAATATGATAAATATCCTCTCTTTTCTCCTCCCTGTGCCTACTCTATGACTCCCGCTGACTGTCACAGCCAGAGTAGACTACAATATATTCAACGGTCCCCTAAACTCTTCATTTATTTTTCCTGGGTATCTAGAATAGGTTAAAAAGGGATATTCACTGACTGTCAAGAAATTAAAATTTTGTTGGGAGAAGCCTGACTTCCAAGCAGTACCTCAAGAATGCAAATCTCCAGGAAAAAAAAAAAAGTATTTCCTCTGTGGTGCTCTCTGCTCCTTTGATTTGAAACATCTCCTGGTACAGTACAGTGGCAATACTTCAAACAGAGCCAGCTGGATATTGGATCCTTTCATATCTAACCCTGCACAATCCATTTCATGTAGGTTATACCAGCAAGATAGCCTCCTACATGGGGGAAGATAGCAAAGCTGACAGAAAATTACATAGGATGACAACCTTCCCCTGGAGGGGATTTTTAAAAAGTAATACTCTGCTCTATAATTATCTGCATCACCATTAAGATATTATTAATTCTACATATATCAACAAGTAAGGAAAAAGGGATGTGGAAAGTATAATAGTCATAAACTAATAATCACATTCAAAATACATGCAGCTCAACTCACCAACCTACAGAGGAGAATCTACCGGCATTTCCATTTGTATGAAAGAGTCATTTCTCACCAGAAATACCCAAAAAAGATATCTTTTCCTTTTCCTTTTCTTTCCCACTGCTTATAAAATGTTCATCAGTGGTATGGGAAGTATTTGTCATGTTGAACAGAAATCGCAAGGACTAGTTGAGCTATTAGAAGCTATGTACATGTCATTGTTTTAGAATAAGGAAAAGCTTTAGATAATACATATTAAATATCAAAATACTTGGCTAGGGATATAGCTCAGTGGCATAAGCCCCTGCCTGGCAAGCACAAGGTTGTGAGTTCAATCCCTGGTACTTAAAAAAAAAAAAAATTCAAAATACTTTCTTTTTATTTTAAGGAGAAAAAAGTAACAAAATAACAACAACAAAGACAGATCAGAGCAAAAACAATAAAAATGATACAGAAGTTCAAAACAAGGTGATAGGCAATTAACAGTGATTGTTATATTATCTATTATCTTCAGCAAAGTTGCTCAGATTACCAGATGTAAGAATACATTTGAATTACATTTTAACTAATAAAATAAGACGTCTTTCTGTCATGTATGTGCCATTTCTGCTCATTAAATTTGTTTATTTTTCAAATTATCATACATGAAGCTGAGTTTTTTTCCCTTAATTTTTTGGTGAGTTCTTCTGGGCTTTCTTCTCATTTTTTCTTAGTCAATTTTTGAAACTTCTGCTAAGAAGCTAGGAGGACTTTCTCAAAAGTACTTTTGTAGAAATTGCATATAGCAGCAGCAAAGGACATGTTTTGGCACTGTCTGATATTTGCATATTCACCTAAATGTGCACATCCTCAACAGCATTTTTAAAACCATGTTAATATTACACGCAGAGGTCAAATTGATAGCAAACATGCATGAGATACATTCGTTATTAGCACCTCTTAACCAATCATCCTACTTTGGGCAATAATTCCTGATCACCTTGAAGAGATCCACCCATCTAGTACTTTCAGTCTCTACACCTCTGGGGATAGTCTCCAAATGGAGTATGATGATTAGGTCTGAGCCTATGAGTAGATTGCTTTTCTTTGGTCACAGTTGTTGGTCCAGGAATGGACATGTGGACCAAAGCTGTAAATGAAAGGAAAATTCAGGACATCTGCAATCACTGGAAAACAGACTCTCTTAGTTCCTTTGCATGAGAACTTCTATATTACAGAAACCCTTCTGAAAATGGATTCAATCTATGGAGGAGGGTAAGACAAAGTTATAAAAAGAAACCAGGCCTTCCAAACATGATTTCCTGGAACCAAATGTCCTGATGGATTCTTCAGTTGAGTTAGCTAGAAATCTCTATTTATTCATTTAATTGAAGTCTACTGAAGTTCTATTTTTCCTACTTGCAGCAAGTAGTAACCCATGTTCCATACCTGCAATCATTGCTTATGATTGCATTTTCATCTCTGTATTATGTATTGCCTTGCTAGGTAAGAGTCATTTCAGAGTCCTTTTAAAGGAGGAACATGCTCAAAGCCATGAATGAGGGAGAATAACCTGGATGATATGTGCAAGCTGAGAGAAGAACTAGAACATTTTTAGCAATCTAAGTGAGACTTAAAGAAGGTCTGACTTTAGGGAGAGAGAGAGGACGTGATTGTTATTCATCTAAATTACGAAAGAGAAATCGAGGACTTTGCCTGGAGTTACATAGCAATACAACCCCCACCAAACAAACAAAAAAAAAAAGATGAGGAAAGATTTCATTTCCTTTGTGACCCTCTAGTATTTTTCTTGTGGTTAACAAGTACTTATGGAGCACCCACTGGGGCCTCAGTAGTATGCTTTATCTTGGGGACCACAGGAGTCAAATCTAAAACGAATCTTCAGTTTCCAAACTTGTATCACATCCTTCCTTCCAGTATACTATCTTCAGCTGATATGATATTCAGGAGATACAAGGAGACTGGAGAATCCTTGCAAATTTTATTGTTCAGATAGTCATGAACCTTGACCCCACTGCATAGTTTACAGGACACTTTTGGTTTCTTCACAGTTGCTAAATTATGAGTTTCTGTGATTCAATTAGTGTGCGCTGACTTCTAAAGCCACAGTTCAGAGCCAAAAGCTTGGTCCATTCATGAGATATTTACATATATTCATCACAGCACAGCCTTTAGGATGACATCAATTACAGCAAAATATCAGACTTTCACTGTGTTATGATTAGACATGCTACAGTAATGTAGACTGTGCCACAAAGGTGAAGAGCTCTACAGAAGGACAGTCTTGAGCACTTCAAGGAGGCGGTGGTAGGCTTCCTGAAAAGAGCATTGCAAACCGATGACTTTCTTTTCTCTGGGTTTACAGAGGGGTCATTATTAATATTAACTTCAGTGTGCTCAAAATGGTACTGAGTGAGAAACCATTTTCTCTGTGAATGAAAAACCTGGAATATAATAATAATCATTGCTATCCGTGCTTGCTTAACTTCCTTATGAGCTCTGTCAGAATCACTGATAATTGGGAAAATTTTTTTTCTTAAAAAATAACTGAAGTATACCTTTTGTGTTGCTGTAATAATATAGAACACCTCCATGTCTTTAAACTTTTCATATTAATGTGCACTCTATGGTTCTGTACATTGGACAAATGTCTCCCCAAAGCCCACGTGTTAAAGGCTTCATCTACCACATAGTCTGTTTGGAAATGGAAACTTTAAGAGGTAAGGCCTATTGGGAGGCTCTGGTTACTGGGGCTGTGCCCTCAAAAGGGATGTAGGACCTGGCCTGTTCATACCCCAATTATGAGGTAGCTAGTTCTCTCACATGCTGCTATCATGATGCGCGATCTCACCATGGGCTCAAAGGCAATAGCACCAAGCAATCAGGCCTTCAAACTTCCAAGCTGTGAACCAGTATAAATATTTTCTTCTTATGAGCTGATTACCTCAGGCATTATTCCATATCAGAAAACAGACCAACACATATGTATTACTTTTATAGACAAAGAAACAAGATCTCAGAGGGTTTAAAAAACTATCCTACACTAGCAAAGCTAGTGTCTTACTCACTTTCCTGCTGCTGGAACAAAATACCTGACACATACAACCCAAAGGAAGAGAAATTTATCTTCTCAGGTGTTTTCAATTCGTGGTCAGCTGACTCAAGGCAGAAAAGGAATGGCAGGGGCGGTCTAGCAGAGGGATGCTTCCACCGTCATGGTGGCCAGGCAGCAGAGAGAAAAGGGAGGAGTGAGTCCACCACTGCGTATAATGTGCCCATGATCCAACTACTCTCTAAATGCCCTATGTATGAACGCAGGAACCTCTGGGGTAACACTCTACAACAGCTAGTAAATGGTAGGACTGGGAACTATCAAATCAAGTCAAATGTCACATCCAAACTCTGAACACATGAGATCAGCCCCACCTGAGACCTAAGTATCTGCTCTTCCCATTTCTTCTATTTTGGACTTCTGTCCCAGCAGCAGGTAGAATGAAACCTCAGCAGGGACTGTGTCTGAGTTACCATTTTATCAATGCCTTCTTTTGGTATACAGTGTGGAGGGGTGCACAAAGAAAAATAGTCATAACAGCAGAGATCTATTCTGAGAAATGTGTCACTGGAGATTTCTTCACTGTATGAACACCTCAGAGTGTGCTTGCACACACCTAGACATTGTAGCCTAGGCTACACCTGGGCTATGTGCTGTTTATTGTCATCTTTGAGAACCATCATTGGCCAAAGTGTCCTTATGCAGTGCGTGACTATAATATGAATTTGTTGCTACATGGTAAGCATGTTAGCTCAATTATTCTGTACAACCACCTTCAGAATAGGTGCCAATAGTCCCATAAAAAACTGATTGCCAAAGAAGCCAATATGCTTGCTTATGGACACAAAGCCAGTGGGTGTCAAAGATATTTTGAACCCAGAAGCACAACATTCCAAACCCAAGGCCTTGAACTCCAACATGCTGAGTAGCCACTCTAGCAGATGTAAATACGAATGAGTTGATTACTGAATGATTCTGACTAGTACCACAGGAATTACCTGGCTTCCCAAAGTCTAGTTTCTTTATGAAAGTTTTACTTAGGGAAGTAGAAAAATACGTGACATATAGACATGGAGACACATACAACCTGTGCTTGTTCATTTACCCTGCATCACATTTCAAATACAGTGCTAATTGGAGGTTAAAATTAGAGTATGTATCTAGAGCGTGCCCTGAACTCTTCATAATCTTCACAAACACCTTCACTTAACATGTTGATGAACCATCAAACAAGAGCCCTCCTTGATTGGGATCTTTAAAATGGGACCCTTTAAAATTCAAACTTATTACTATTTGTTTGATATGTAGACAACAAGTTGAATTAATTCTGCATCAACTGAAATGACAGAGGAGTCAGGAGTTGGCCTCAAATTATACATGATGATTAAGGATATTCCTGTTTTAGCAAAATACAAATACTGAAATAAATCATGGCATTTGATTCTCTAATTTCATGTGACTGGTGTAATAAAACAGAGACATGGCAGTGATTCAATGCCTTCTCTTGATATATAGTGTGGAGTGGTACACAAAGAAAAATAGTCATAACAGCAGAGGTCTATTCTGAGAAATGTGTCACTGGAGATTTAGGGCCATGCATGGTGGCTCATGCCTGTAATCCCAGCACTCAGGAGGCTGAGGCAGGATCATAGTGAGTTCGAGACCAGCGTGGGCTAAAAAGTGAGCTCAAGCCCAACCTGAAATGCAAAGCAAGACCTTGCTTCAAAAAGACAAGAAAAAATGATAAACAAACCAAGTTGACATTTAGGGACCCTCTCCATTCCAGATACATATTTTCTCATCTTCACCATTCCAAAAAATTGCAGCCAATGTGCTCATTGTAAAAAGGAAATGAGGTTTCCAGAGGAGAAATAGACTGCCTGAGCTTGTACAGCTAATAAGGGAGAGAGGTAACATGAGCCTAGGCTAGTTTTTCTCCAAAGCTTTTTTTTTAATCAGTATCCTTCCCTGGGCAGTACATTTCATAGAAAAGACAAAACATTTGCCTCATTCCTCTTGGAACAAAATAAATAAATCCAAATCAGGAAGCAGTAGGAATTACAGACAGATCTTAAACAAAGGTTCTAATAAGGTGATGGTACAAAGTAATGGGGAAAAGCTATCCAACATGGTTATTAAAAAAGTAATATTCTCTAGTAAAAGAATATCTTCTGAAATCAAGAGAGATACACTAATAATGACAGAAAGATATAAGCAAAGGTGTGGCCCTCTCTCTAGTGTCTGGTGTTATGGTTCATGATTAGATGACACCATGCCAAGCCATATGTTCTCATAGGTGGGGCTTTGGGGAGGTCACTAGATCATGGAGGTGTGATATTCATTTTTGGATCAGTCCACTGGTGAGTTTATAGCTACATGTGATTTGGGAAGGGAAACCTGGGTGGAGGAGGAGGCAGGCAGGGGTGGGAGTGGCCTGGAAGGGTCTCTCACCTCCTTCCTCCCTTCATCTCTCTGTCTTTCTTCCACAGCCACACTATCAGCTGTGTCATCTCTGCTATGCTCCTGTGCCACTCTGCCCTGCCTTGGAGCCAGCTGACAGTGGACTGAAACCTCTGCAAACCGGGAATCCAAATAAACCTTTCCCCCTTTAAATTACTGCTGTCAGGTATTGTGTCTTAGAAACAAGTGTCTAAGACACCTAGAAATCAGGTGATTGATGTGAGAACAAGAAAACAGATTTAAGATATGTAAGCAACCAACAGTAACAAATCAGTAAATACAAGTAAATCAACTAATCAATAAATACTAATAAGTCAATCAATAAATACCAAACAGATATGGAATACCCACAATGTATAAAATATAAGGCACAGAAATACATGTATAAGTAACCTAGTTGCCTTCTAAAACAGTTGAAAACAGGGCTAAGAACGTTACAAGATGAAATTGTCTACCAGCTTACAATAGTATAGCAAAATGATTAAAAGGATATCTTGAGCACTTTCTGTGTACCAGGCCTATGTTAAGAGTTTTCTGTCTTTTAACTCATTTAACTATCACTACAATCAGTAGAAAGAGGTAATTTTATTTTCTCAGTTTTATAGATGGAAACTAGACCAAGGTTATAGTGAATAGGTGGAAGAATGGTGATTTTTTTTCTATGTTATACATTGCTATGACAGCCATGTAGTATTCCTCAAACTCTTTACATATATAGTAGGTTTTTATCCTTAAAATGTATCTGTGCCAAATTTTAAAGCTTTTCTGCAACCTAGCTTTAGGTCAATTTTTAGTAACGATGAATCCCACTTGAAACAAAACACTCTACCTTTTCTTGCTCTTATAAATTGGGTTTTCAACAGATGAAAAAAAAATTGAGAAATATCTTCTCAAAAACGTCTGAAAATGAATGGAGTAGATAATTCTTAGAGGTGCTTACTCATATGAAGTGTGCTTGATACACTTCAAAAAACTCTACCACGGAGGCACAATAGAAAATGTATTTTCATTTAAAATGCTAAGTCTTTGATCTATGATCTAAATCACATTAATTCAAACTCTGCCGATTTGAAATTCATTGACTTATAGAATTTTAGAGATGAGAAAATTAGGAGGATAAGGAGAAGTTCACTGGGAATATTTATGCTCCTTGGGAAAACACATTTGAGGCACTTATAAAAAGCAGAAGTTTTGTAGCTGTTTACAAACAACATGCCAATCTGAAATGACTGTTTTATCACATTTTAAAGTAGTCTAATGGCACCGCTTCTTAATATATTTTGATCTCATGTATATCCAAGAATAATAAACATATACTCTATTATTAGTATACATTAACTTAGATTTTTTTGTCTCTATGGATTGTCATAAACTGGTGAGTCTGGGATATGTTTTAAATAATTTAAAATAAGCTGCTTAATTATAATCAAAGTACACAAGATCATAATAGCCCTACAAAGCACAGTTGCAAGTAATACCACATATATTCATCCTGAATAATATCAGCAACACTCTTTCCGACTTCTTTCAGGCAATATTTCTCATTACTTTTCAGCAACAAATACATAGGTTTCATGTAAGACCACTTTTAGTCACTGGGACAAAACACCTGAAAAGAGCTAACTTAAGAGGAAGAACACTTACTTTGACCCCTTGTTTTGGAGGGTTCAGTACAATGGTTGTTTAACTCTGTTGCTTTGGTCCTAGAGTGAGAAGATGGTCTCAGTGGAGAACATGTGGCAGGGAAGGTTAATTATGTAATCAAGAAAGGACTAGGTTCCCAGAATTCCCTGGGGTGGTTTCCAATGAGCCACCTAAAACTATCAGTGTATGGCCCTTTAAAGTACATTGAAGATCTAACCATAACAGATATAGCTTAATTTATTTTCTGCCATATGAAAATATAAGGGTAGGAAAAGTTAGAAGTGGTCCTTCTTATCAGAATCCTCAGAAGATCTAATGTGTTAAGGTATGTGATAAATTTCCAGAAGGTTTTGTAGGGAGTGTTTCTTGAAATTTGATGTCTTTGGGCACATCCATCATTACATTTTGAAACTGTCTTCCACAAAACACCGCATTCGTAAAGGTTCCTCTCATTCATGACTGGGGACAGAATCTTGTCTTAACTAGAGTTTTCATTTTATTTTTGCTTCTTCTAGGTTTCTGGAGAATCAGGGGTTTCCCCAGTAAATCATCTGAATGCACTAACTCCATTCCCATAGCCACGCTGAAGTGGCCATTGGTCCTTATTGAGTTTGCAAGGAAAGACATTCAACTTTTGAGAACCTTTAGCATTTCTTGTTCTACATTTTAGACCTCCATAGTCACCTCTAGTTTAACATTTTGGTGCCAAGTTATTTTTAAATACTCCATTGCCTACCTCAAAGACCTTCTGAAAGAGAGGTTCTGGCTCTTCACCCCCATTCTGAACTACCTGCTTGGATCAGGTTATATTATCATTCATCCATTAAAACACTAATCCATGTCCACCATTTACCAAGACTGAATTAGATCCTAATGGCACGGGGATGAATAAGACAGGCACAATCACTTGCACTCAAGATTGCCATCCTTGGATGGAGGGAAACAGACAATTAGAAGGAAACATCTAAATTCAGTGGAATGGATATAATGTTAGCGGCAGAATGGAAGCAAAGAGAAGGGACATCTGACGTAGTCTGAGCAAGGTAAGGAAGGCTTCCCAAGGGAATTGCCCTACAAAGTTGAACACAAGATAAGTATACGATTAGGCGTTTCTTAGTCAAGTGAGTGATGTGTACTCTAGGGCGAGAGGAATGACAGGGAAGTGGTTTTAAGGGCAGAAAGCTGAAGAAATAATAAAAACAGAGCTAGAAAAGAAGATGTCATATATAAATAATGGAAAGATATTCCCCAGAGCAGCTTGCATCAAGAACGGAAATGAGGAAAGATATATCTGCAGAAGCAAAGAGAGATAGACACTTAGCCATAATATTTTAATCACAATTTACATTCTTGCCTCCCTAAATACAAAGCAATTTACAATTATTTTGACTACTCTCCTTCAATTCCTTCTGTAAATGCTTTATTTCTATTTTGTTCTTCTTTAAAGACTGAAACAAAAATCACCAATCTCACAGTTATCTTGCACTTTGCTAAACTACCTTAAGAGTTTCTATCATTTCCACCCATGAATAATAATTCTGTCAATTTGAGCATAGCAATACGAATAGCAGTGCAGTCTCCCCTCTTCCCCCAGCTTCAAAGGTCCAAGGAAATTGTTGTACCCTTCTACCTTTGAAGATTAAAGGGAAAGCCACTGAAAAAGAGCCATAAATAGTCTATAAGATATTATTAAAAGTAAAAAGAAGGCTGTCATATTTTGTGAAAATACCATATGCTATTCAGAAATAGTCTTTTGAAGAATGTCTCCAGATTTGAGGATTTTATCTAAAGAATATACAGTGGTACACAAGTATGTCATTAAGCACAGCTCATAATAGGAAAAGTCTGGAAACAATTTCAATGTTCTTCAAAGAGGAATCAACGCTAAACTGATATCCACACAAAGGAGTAGCATGCAGCCATTAAAAATAATGAGGTAGATTTAAATATACTGATATAAAAATGTGCCCAGGACTTCTTATTAAATGGGAAAAACAAGTTGCTAATAAACCAGTATAGTGTGTTCTCACTATGTACAATTTTATAACTACCTAGTCATCCAATAATGTTGAAAATGGTAGTCATACACACACACACACACACACACACACACACACACACAGAGAATGGCTAATTTGGGGTGGGAGCTTTTCAGGTAATTTTGTTTTCTTCTATACATAGATTTAGTCTATATAACATGCATAATTTTATGTGAAAAAAATGTTCAAATCTGGTTTAATTTTTCTTTGAAAAGAAGAAAATTCCATATTTAATGACAGTATCATGTAAGATGCTTTTGGCATGGAGCTCATTAAGCAAGCAAATCTCAAAGGATTTCCTCCTTGGACATGTTCAATAGCTGCCTTGCTTGGGACCTCTGCAGACAGGAGGCAGCCTGTGGGTGTGGGCTGTGCTGACAGGGAGCTGGCTACAAGTCCACCTTTTCCTCTTCCACAGATCTTAGAAATGAGCTCCTGCGTTAGACTGTTGGCCTGGCAGGTCTACAGGGATTTGAAGACTTGCGCAAAATATCTGAGTTCTAGGATTTGAAGACATTGAAGACATTTAGAGATACAGTTGTAGATTGTGACTAATATATAAGAGTATATAATGAGGGATACTTTCCCTCCCCTGAGGAAACAAGAACTTAGACTTCGTAAGAATTCATTTGAAAATGCTTTCAAAAATATTTTCTCACACTGATGACAGGATTTTACATGTCAAATTGAGTTCCAAGGGGGCAAGCTTGAAAATAATGAAATAAATAAAACCTGTTATTTTATCTTTTATATCCTACCCATTTATACCATATTGGCAGTTTGGGCCTGTGTGCCTAATTCACTTCTCTGAGATATTGTCTTCCATGTTGCAGAAAATCTACCAACTTCATCACCTTCAAAAATCAATTCTCAAATTTTTCAGTCCTTAAAGATTTTTTCTTGTTCCCTATTGGTTCAGTCTTTGCTGTCTCCCTAAACTGAATCTCTTCCCCACCTAACTCATTAGTTTCCACTACTCTTCTACACAACTGGGTAATGCTTTATGTGAGTTCCATGTCTACTCCATTTCTTAAATCCTTGAGTTTTACAAGTATTGCATATTTGCACAACATCTCTGCTAGCTTAAATGTAACACGTTCCCTCATTCCATTCTCTGATGTCCACTAGTGATTTTCACAGACTGAACTGCTTCCCCTCCCCTCAAAAGAAATTTATATGTGGAACTCCTAATTCTTACTGCCTTTAAGGATAAGGCCTTTAAAATTCTTATTAAGGTAAAATGAGGATATTGGGGATGTGGAGCAAATAGAGTATGAATAGAAACTTTTTCAAAAGAGAAAATTTTGACAAAAATAAACCCCAGGAATGCATGAACTCAGAGGAAAAACATCTGAATACATGATGAGAGGTAAGAATCTGCAAGGGAAGGAGGAGACTCAGAGAAAATCAAGTTTGCTGATATTCTAAACTTGGACTTTCAGTTCTCAGAACTGTGAAAAAATAAATTTCTATTGTTTAAGGAGTGCACTTGCTATGGGAGGATTACCAAACTAATCCTATGACCTCAATCCAATGTCTCCATTAGCATTGAAAATTAAGCTATAAAGGGAAAATTAATAATATTTTCAAATAAATTAATTCTACCTTCTTTATTAGGTGATCTAATTTGATTTCTCCTGTATAGATTAGGAGAAAAATTGCCACTTTATGTTCCATTTAATTTAAAAGGTACTCAGAACTGGATTTACAATGTACCTATTAAGTTTGTTCTGGAGAAAAGAATTAAAACAAGACAGAATCCTTTTGATCTCAGAGGTACTTCATCTAGTACTTAGAAAACTTTGAACATTGGAACAAAAGGACAGACTATCAGTAATGTAATATATAGGTATTTGGGGCCAAATTGAATATTCAAATAAATGTATTTATTAAAAAAATATAAAAGTAGAAGCCCTTATTCTCATCTCAAGCTAGAATCATCTCCAGCTGTCCTAGAGAATGTACCAGCTATGAGCTATATGCTGTGGCTGAGGTGCTTATGCCTCACATTGGCCTGGAATCACTTAGGCTACATAGGCCTAAGACTTAGGGCTATTTAACAATTGAAAATGCTCACATTTGGATTAAAGGGTGGGGAAAAGTTGGGATAAGATTAGATAAACAGGGCTGGAGATATAGGTCAGTAGCATAAGTGCTTGCCTGGAAAGCCTGAGGTCATGAGTTCAATTTCCCATACCAAAAAAAAAAAAAAAAAAAAAAAAAAGACATTTTGCTTCTATCAAAGATCTTCATCAAAGATATTTGTACATAGTTTTCAAAAAAATAGATAAACATTAAGAAATCTTCCAATTTGGAATAGCATGTAGGCATAAACATTAATTCTAAGCATTTCAAAATAGACAACTCAAAACAATGGAAATAACACATGGGTTACTTTCATAAGCAGAAATTTCTTAAGTTAAAAAAAAATTAGTCATGAAAGAACATTTTGATAAAATGGAATTAAATGAAATGAACAATTTTCTTATATGCAAGCATGATTAAGAAACTGAAATGCCAAATCACAGACTGATGAAAAATAGTCTCAGTTTTATCCCTGATATAAATAAATAAGTCAAGAAAGAAAAGAATTCACCAAATATGCAAATTTTAAAAATAGGGAGGATTTAAATACTGTTTTAGAAAGAAGAGAAAGAGAATAACAAGACAGTATCCAAATGGTCAATTAATATATGAAAAATGGCTATACTGTGTGACTGGCAGCCAGCACAGGAAACACCTGGGACTTGGCAGGACCCTCCTCACTACATCATAGAACCAGGCCACTGGGGGAGGACAGCTACTTATTAGGACCCCTGACTAGGATGAACATGATGGAAAGGCAAGATTAGTGAGATGGAAAAGTCTGAATACCAGCCAGCCAGCAGGTGGTAAGTTAGGAGAACTAACATTATCCTTAGGGACAAAGACAGAGACTGCCATCTCTATTTTTATCTTACTTTCTTTTCCTTTTCCTTTTTTCTCAATTTTTTTTCTTTTTTCTTTTTTTGTTCTAATCCCACCACCCTAAACTCAGAGACCAACTTCAGATAATCCCTCAAATATGCCTTCATTCTTTCTTTTGTATCCCTTTCTCTTGTTTCCTAAAACTTGTATGACCATTCTTTGTCCTCCAGCCTTGCTTCTACTTCCTTTCCAGTTATCTTTATCTTACACACCATTAACCCTAAATTTCTGCACCACAGGGTAAATCCACTCTACCAAGGAGAAACACTTTGCATATAAACTCCTAATATACAATTGATTCTGTTATATAAATTTAGACTTTGCTCTTATGGAGCAAGTAAAAAAAAAAAAAAGGTACCACAGTTGGTCAATTTCTAAATTGTGTTTAAATTGTGTTTGATGCTGTCTATATTGCTAATTGCCTACTTTAGCTAGGATGTCATACCTGTTGTAATCAGTTGTTCTCTCCTCTGTAACAATACTGAGAAGCTCTGGGGTAAAAGTGTCACCACAGCCCTATACCAAAAGACTGGAGACTGAGCAAAAACAGATACCAACATCCCACCCTCAATTAATTGGGAAGGTAGGATCTTGGGACAGACACAAAGAATCTCCTACACACAGAAAACATTCCTCAAGAAAAGATTTTTCCTAGAGAAGCCTTGTTACTAGTGATATAGCCACTTATTAAAAAACCTCACAGGGATCATCACAAAACAAAACAAAATTTTTTTGAAATAAAAAATGACAAAATGAAGAAAGAAAATACAACCTCAGACCTCTATCTGACCCAGAACAAGTCCAGAAGACATTGAGATAGTAGAAATTGAAATCTCTGAAATGATAGGAACTAAAGTAAAGAAACAACTCCATGAGGCCATAGAGGAAATCAGATCAAAAATAATCACTCAGGTGAAAAAGGAAATGACAATCATAATGAAAGAATTGCTAATAATACCTAAAGAAGATATAGATTAAAAAATAGAGGAGCATAGCAAAATGACGGAAAACTTGAATGAACAATATAGCAAAGAATTAGAACGCGTGAAATACAGCCAAACAAGTATCCAGGAAATTAAAACTTCCATTGAAAGCAGGTAAAACCACTGGAAGAAAACTGAAGATAGACTTTCACACCTTGAAAACAGGATCATGGTTAGTGATCATGAAAGGAAAGATCTCTTAAAAATAAAAGGAATCAGGAAATAACAATTCAACAGGTACAAGACGATGCAAAGAAAAGCTATATAAGACTGATATACACGATGTCAATGAAAATGTGGGAGTCAGCAGAAATGATTTAAAAGACTATTTGCAGGAGTAATAGCAGAAAATATCCCAAGCATGGGAACACAATCTGACATACAGTAAATGAGGCATATAGAAGTCCAAATAGCCATGACCAAAATAAATCTATACCCAGTCATATAATAACCAAGATCCCAGAAATTCAATACAAAAACAGAATATTGAAAGCTGTTAGAGGAAAAAAACCAGATCACCTATAAAAGAAAACCTACTAGAATCACTTCCAACTTCTCAACACAAACCCTCAAGTTAAGAAGAGCTTGGAATGAAAATTTTCAAGTCCTGAAATAAAACAATTTCCAACCCAGATTGATGTACCCTGAAAAATTATCTTTCAAAATTAATGGAGAAATAAATACTTCCATGACAAAGACAACTTAAGAAATTTGTGACCACCAAACCAACCCTACAAAGAGTACCAAAACATATTGTAGATGGAGATAAAAATGACCACAGTTCCAAGAGCAACAACAGAAAGAAACCACCAGGCAGTGAAAACAATTAAAAGAGGGGAAAAGCAGGGAATCAACAGCAGGAAAAAAATGACAAAGATAAGTCAATGCATATCAGTTATAACCATCAATGTAAATGACCTCAATGCGCCAATGAAAAGAATCAGATTGGCAGAATGGATCAAGAAATAAGATCCAACAATATGCTGTATACAGGAGACACATTTATTTCAAAAAGAATCTCATAGACTGAAAATCAAAGAATGGAAAACAGTACTCAATGCAACAGGAACCAAGAAAAAAGCAAGATTAGATATACTCTTTGCAGAAAATGTGAATTTCAAACCAAGAGTTATCAAAAGCGATAAAGAAGATCACTACATATTTGTCAGGGTAAAAATTCAAAAGGAAAAGATAACAATAATAAATATATATGCACCAAATAGGGGAGCACCCAACTATATAAGACAAATATTAATAGACATGAAAAACTCAAATGAGCAATGACATAGTTGTAATGAAGTAATTTCATTTCCTTAATACCCCATTATTACAAAGAGATAGGTGAGCTGGACAAAAAAATCAGCAAACAAATAATGGAACTGAACCAAACTTATGAACAAACAAACTTAGTAGATGTTTACAGAGTATTTCACACAATAAGATCAGAATACACATTCTTCTCAGCTGCACATGGGATGTTCTCTAAAATAGACGATATACTAGCACATAGAACATGCTGAAGTAAATGCAAAGGAAAATTATCCCATGCATTTACCTGTCCATAGTGCAATGAAACTGGAAATTAATAAGAAAAGAAACCACAAAAAATCCATAAACACATGGAAATTAAATAACACCCTCCTGAATAAGCAATGGGTAACAGATGAAATTTGAAAAGAAACTAAACAGTATCTACAATCAAGTGAAAATGCAAATATAATTTATTAGTACTTGTGGGATGCAATGAAAGCAGTCCTCAGAGGGAAATTTATAGCAGTGAATTTCCACATCAGGAAAACAGAACACACATAAATAAACAATCTTGTGCTGCACCTCAAGCTTCTAGAAAATGAAGAGCAAGTCAAGCAGAAAGCCCAAGGAGTGTAGGAAATTTTAAAGAGCAGAGAATGAATTAATGAAATTGAGACTTAAAACAATACAAATAATTAATTCATTGAACAACTGGTTCTTTGAAAACATAAATAAAATTGATAAATCCCTAGCCTACCTTATTCAGTAAAGGAAAGAAAAAACTCAAATTCATGCAATGAGAAATAAAAATGGTGAAAGTACTACAGATCCTGTGGAAGTTCAGAAGATCATCAACCTGCTTTGAAAATCTTTACTTTCAGAGGATGGAAAACAGAAAAAATGGTCAGATTTCTACAAATTTCTACAATTTGGTATGAATTAGCAAAGCTGAACCAAGAAGATATAAAAATTCTGAATTATCAAATATCAGTTAATGAAATAAAAAAGGTAATGAAAAACTTACCAACAAAGAAAAGCCCAAGTACTGATGGATTAAAGGCTGAATTCTACAAGAAATTTAGAGATCATTTAATGTCAATACTCCTCAAACTCTTTAATAAAATTGAAAGGAAAGCAATTCTTCCTAACTCATAGCTAGAGGCAAATATTACCCTGAAACCAAAAACCAGAGAAAGATCCAACCAAAAAAGAGAACTACAGGCCAATCTCCCTAATGAAAATAGATGCAAAAATGCTACACAAAATACTAGCAAATAGAATGTAGCAAATCATCAAGATGATTATACACCATGACCAAGTGGGATTCACCCCAGGAATGAAGGTATATGGTTCAAATACACAGATCAAAAATGAAATACCTCATATAAGCAGAGCCAAAGACAAAAATCACATGACCATCTCAGTGGATGCAGAAATATCTTTGATAAAGTCCAACACTCATTCTTGATAAAAACCCTACAGATAATCAGAATATATGGTCTTTACCTTAATCCAATAAAAGCCATCTATGACAAATCAGCAGCCAACATCACACTAAATGAACAAAAACTGAAAGCTTTCACTCTAAAATAAGGAACAAGACAAAGATGTCCACTATCACCACTCCTATTCAACATAGTTCTGGAAACATTAGCCAGATCAATTAGACAAGAGAGAGAAATAGAAGGAATAAGGACAGGAAAGGAAGAAGTTAAATAATCATTATCTGCAGATGACATTTTACTGTACATAGAAGACCTCCAAAACTCCACCAAAAGATTTATAGCATTCATAAGCAAATTAAGAAGCATAGCTGGAGAGCCAGAGGTGTAGCTCAGTGGCGTAAGCACTTGCTTGGCAAGCTTGAGGTCATGGGTTCAATTCCCGGTACTAAAACAACAAACAAACAAACAAAAAACCAGCTGGGCATGGTGGTGCAGGCCTGTAATCCTAGCACATGGGAGGCTGAGGCAGGAAGATTATTGTGAGTTCAAGACCAGCCTTGGCTACAAAGTGAGCTCTCGGCTGGCCTGTACTGCACAGTGAGACCTTGTCTCAAAAAGACAAAACTAAAAAAATTTTTGTCAAAAAGACAAAAATAAAATAAAAATTTTTAAAAAACAGAAGAGTAGCTGGATACTAAGTCTACACTCAAAAATCAATAGCATTTCTGTATACAGACAACAAACTCACTGAGACAGAAATTAGAGACACAACACCTGTCATGATAGCATCCCTAAAAATGAAATACTTAGAAATCAATCTAACAAAAGAAGTGAAAGATCTATTCAATGAAAATTACAGTACTCTGAAAAAAGAGATTGAAGAGGATTTCAATAAATGGAAGAACATTCCTTGCACATGGATAGGAAGAATCAACATTGTAAAAATGGCTATACTCCCAAAACAGTTACACAGATTTAACAAAATGCAGAAAAACAGTTCTTAAAGTCCTGCACCTGGAACCCATCAGGGAATGCTACCTTCCATTCTTTTTGTGAGAGTTCAACCAGGTTTTTCATAGGATGGCCAAATCTGGCGTCAGCCTGAGGAGCTGAAGATACAAAAGATGGCTGCCATTGAACTCTTGGCCACTGTGCTCTCCTGCACAGTGTTACACTTTTGCTCGGTAGAATGAACTTATTTTCCTACTTTTAGTTGGCCCACACTCACACTGCAGAGCATGTTTGTTTTCCTACCTTTAATAAATGTAAAACCTTTTGTACTTGTCTTGACCAATTCTTTGTTCAGGAGAAAAGGAACCTAGAAATCACATCTAGAAGAACACTTCAGCAGCCCCAAACCTGGTAAAAATAGTACACTACATAGTATAGTGTATATAATGGATAATATTATGGAGACCACTTTCCATTCTTATTATATAATGGCTTGTCTTTTCCACTAGATTTTAAGCTCCTGAAGAGTCAGGATCTTTCATTTCTGTTTCATAGCCTGTCTTTTCCTTGAATCAGGAATTAAATGTATTAGGTAATAATTAAAGTATATGAACAATGGAAAGAAACAAGTGTCTGGAAACAGTGAAATGAGCTTTGCGGCCTTTAGTTCATGACCAAAGGTAGGCATTTTACAAATATATGAAAAGACCATTGTCAGTGACAAGAATAGAAAGTTTAGGCAGGACAAAAGCATGCTCAGCAGTGGTACAGAGAATTTCCAGTTTCTCCAAACTTTCCAAAGATGAAAAAGCACCGAGGGATTTGGGTCCTGAGAAACAAACATATGGGAAAGTACACAGTATTTCAAATAAAATGGGTGGCTTTAAAATCCCTTGCCTCATGTTTTTCATGTTGACTGGGAAATCATATTTTTAGCTTTTAATTTGCTCATTTCCCCCAAGAACACTTTGAAATATTTCTCTTAACTGTGCCTTCATTCGTCACCACTGTTCAAATATCACTTCTCATTTTCCTCCATTTCTTTGTATATGACCAGATATAGTTAAAAGGGTGGAGCAGGGAAGTTCTGCCTCTGGCTCCCTCCCACTTATTTCATTTTCCCTCCCTCAGGTGTTCACATACCTTCTCTAACAGTGTGGTTAGGGACTATGCATTCCAAAGGGATTTTCTTTCTTTTTTTTTTTTTTTTGGTTTTTCTCCAGTACCGGGAACCGAACTCACGACCTTGCGCTTGCCAGGCAGGCGTTTTGCCGCTGAGCTAAATCCCCAGCCCGGGATTTTCATTTTAAGAAGTGACTCCTTCTTCTGGAGGCCCAGCACTAGATTACCAGTCATGACAAAGACATTACTAGGTAAACTCTCCACTGTTTGAAAGATGAGCAATAACTAAACAGCAACAACAACAAAAACCATGGAATCCACAAGTGAGAAACAAAAGCATTTTTAGAAAGTGTCTGTGTTCTTCCAAAAAGTGAGAGTTAGAAACACTAGGCTTATAGTCTCAAAAGCAGTGACTGGCTGGACCTCAGTAGAGAGAGACTGTCTACCAGAGGTCTTAGGGGCTTCTCATTGCCACAAACCCTGCCACTTCTTATTATACCCCTGATATAAGGAAGAGTCCCTTGTTTTCTTCCAGTGATTGAATTTTGTTCTACTGACTAAAGAAATATTTCTCCTTTCTCAGCTATCTACCCAAAGTGTACAAATAACACAATGTAATGGCTAATTCATTGTGTCAACTTGAGGAGTTTAGAAGTTTAACTAAGTGACTCAGCAGGGAGCCAGGGTCCTCACTTTGTGAACATCCTCATCCTGTGCAAGAGGAGCCCATGGAGTTGGAGTGAGTGCTACACCTGCCCCACGGCAGGCAGCCTGCTTATAATACAAGGGAGCAAAAAAGGCTTGCTCTTCTTTTTTGTTCTTGTTGCTTTTGCTGTCTTCTGCCTCCCTGAAATGTTGACCCTCACCATACCACCCTGCCTTGGACCCGGCTGATCATGGACTGAAATCTCCACAAACTGTGAGCTAAATAAACCTTTCTTTCCTTAACTTTGGGTGTTGGTTATTTTGTTTCAGCAAAGAAAAATGTAACAATCAAGAAGACATTTTATTTTTTATACTGAATGTGTCTTATACACTTGCAGGCCTTGCGTAAACCATGTAGCCACTAAGGGTATGGTGCAGTGTTAAACACTCTTGGGAGAAGTTCAGTGTAAAAGCAGGAGGCAAAATGCTCATTTTAGCTAGCATTTATTCATTCAGTCACTCAGTCCTTCCATATTTACTAAATAGCGACTATGTTTGGGGCCCTGTAGGAAGCACCAGGAATGATGATGATATTGAGGATAATTATGGTGATTGTGGTGGTGATGATAAAAATAATAATATGAAATCCAAGTATTATTATATGAATGTACTCCTTTAATCTCTACAACAGTCCTATGTGGTAGATTCTATCATTATATTCATTTTACAGATGAGAAAACAGGAGTTCAGGGAAGCAAAGTAACTTGCCTAAAATCTGCTAAGAAAACCAACCATGTCAGTGCAGAGGACTCTCAGCCCTCCCTGTTCCGTAATGCAGCCTCCTCTGGCATGCTGGACAAAGGGTGCTGAGTCTTGGTACCCTGGGACTTTATAAGAGCTGCTTTCCAACTTCCTGTGAAGAGACTGTGGATGTAGAAAGAATACCTACTTCACCATGTTTCTTTCAAATTTTGTTTGTTCTCAGAATTTCTCCCATGTTTGTTTAAAGTTTTAATCTGGATCATTTACCAAATCCCTCGCTTTCCTATATTTTAATTAATTTCTTTTCAGATCAGTCACTGCTCTATCCCTCCTTCTGAGACTGAATGTATAAATCCCAGTAAGCAAATGTAAACAAACAAACAAAATGAACTCCCACTAATCCTCTCTGGCAATTCCTGTGTTTTATCTAATGAGCCCTAATGCATTAAGATAAACAACCATTGCAAACTATTTGGTCAGAATTTAAAGAATCAATTTTTTTTAAGTGTGTGGGTGATTTTCTTTACTTCAGGCTATTCAGGTCTAAACATTAGCTTCAAATACAAACTCTAGGACCTAGTCCTTTTGTTTCTTTTGTAAACTATCACTGTTCCAGAAATATTGGAAAGTTTTTTGTACCATGGAGTTTATAAGGCTTCATCAGACCACCTTGTTCCCTAGAAGTGAGGCACCCAGGATTGTTCCAAGCAGGCATTTTGTTTCTAGGTAACTCCAGTAAAGATCCCAAAGAAAATCTGGTATAATCTTTCAATTACGTTGTTTAATCCAAGTTCCAGCCTGTTTCCAATGTGGACAGGACAAAAGAAAATTTCTACTCTCTCCATGCTCTGACTTCTGTACCTATTTCAGACTTCATCATCATGGAGACATCTTTCCCTAAATCTCCCCTTCTCTCCTGTTATGTGCCATGAACATCAGTGTTATTTCTGTGGGCTCTCTCTCTAATAGCATTCTACAGTCACAGTTTTCCTATACTAAAAATACAAAATTATTTAAGGAATTAAATTAGCTATTCATTTAATCTGAAGAATATACAGGCTGGTGTTTCACAACAATCAATGACTCATGTATGATTTCATGACAAATACAAGAGAAACCTGGGCACGGTGGTATGCCCCTGTCATCCCAAAGCTCTGAGGCTGAGGCAGGAGGATCACTGTGAGTTCAAGGGCAGCCTGAGCTGCATGGTGAGACCCTGTCTCATAAAACAAAAACAAAAACAAAAACAATATCATAGCAGTAAAACAACAGATAAATATAAGAGAAATGGGAAGAAGAGCTATAGAGATGTGAAATGTCCTTCCTAACCTTTCTCCATAATAAGCAAGCGAAGTGAGACACCATTACAGGTGGTAAAGAAGCCACAGCTCCCCCAACCTGTAAGTTGGCTCCAAGTAAGGTTGATATTCCAAGTAGAAATACAGAGTTCTAAAGTTCAATTATCTTTCCATATGGAACTAGATCCAGTAGCCTGTTGCTGCATAGAACTCCATTTCCAGCATTCTGGGGATTTACGTTTACAAAGCTTAAACATCTGCCATGAGGTATAAGTTTCTCTAGTTCAGTCCTTTCTTCTGGACCTACATCAATAGTCTGTCTTCTGTTCTTAGATATCTCTACATTCTGTTAAAATTCTAAGATTCTTGAGATTTTCCTCCAACATTTTATCTAATTCATTCATCAGATATGCATTTTCATTTTCATTTTTGCCACCAATTGTAATCTACTTCCATAGTATATTCCTTAAGCTTTCTGACATCTTTTTTCCCTAAGGTAGATTGTCTATTTTTCAGTCTTTCAGCTTTTCCTTAGGTGGATACAGCTCTCAAAAAAAATCAACTAAACAACAAACTGTGCATCAGTGCTTTTATTATTTCTACTCTGATGGCACATCATTCTATTTGGGCACCCCAGTTACCTAACCACACTTGTACTGCATTTGTGAACTACGAGAGTAGCTTTGCACTTCCAGTCTTGATTTACAAGCTCCCCAATCCACTTCACACAAACCACATCTCCTCTTTTCATTCAGATCTATAGCCACTCATCTCTAGCTTGCTTTCCTCTTCTGAGTCACCCAAGTTCTTCCTCTGTGTGGGGCAGACCTCAGTCCAAAACCCTAACCTGCTTTAGAGCTACAGAGCATTAGGGAAAT
Organism: Chinchilla lanigera; assembly: GCF_000276665.1. NCBI lineage: Eukaryota > Metazoa > Chordata > Mammalia > Rodentia > Chinchillidae > Chinchilla > Chinchilla lanigera. The sequence goes on along the minus strand of NW_004955408.1, from coordinate 20,001,021 downwards.
TTAGTTAAACTGTATGTTACTCTCTTTCTTCTCTGTAAAACTAGGACAATGCCAAATACATTAAGAACTTGCCAATCAAGTGCTTAATGAATATTATTCCTTTTCTACATAACCTGATTTACTTTGACCACTGATTCTTACCATCTACACAACAAAACATTTTGTTAATTCTTCTCATGGGACTAGAGAGGGTCTATTCCTTTTATCTCTCAATACCATATTCCTGGATTTGACAACAAGATTTTCATAAGTCTATTGATGGCTTGTAGTTCATGTTGATGCTATCAAGCCTCACAAATTGTTATTCCCTAAATCTTTTCCTCATTGTTAATTGACAAACTGCCTCACTTATGAGAGTTTATTTCTCTTTTTTATTAACCACAAAAATCTCTAAATGACCTCCTTCAGTCTTTATAAATAATCTAATATCCCATTTTATTAATGTACCAGGATGTTAAATTCAACTCTTCTTGTTATCTTGAATTTTCTGCATAGGCCCTTGGGTGAGAGTAACAGAAGGATTGCCAAATCCTCCCTCATTCTGAAGACAGATGTTAAACACAGGACTTGCAAAAGAGATGGCTGAAAACCAATTCTGCTATATATGGCCACCTTGAATGTATAAGAGATTGTGATTAAAGAGACCATGAGAAAGTTTCACTGGGCAGAAAAGTGGAAATGTTTATGTGACATCATATCTTTGTTCCTCACTTTATATCAAGTGGAAAACTTCTTGAAAGGACCACAAAGTTACCTTAATAGATGTTTCTTGAGTTAGAACCTAAGGTTGGTCATATGATTCTTTCTGGGAAAGGTCTAAACTCAAAAGCTGGTTCCTGTAATGACCTGGCTTGCTGCTGAGGGGTGAAAGAAGGGTGCATCAGGAGGAGACTGCTTCTCTATCAGTTACTGGGAGGGGTGCCCATTTCTTGAGATCTCAGGACAGTGTTATCCTGCATAGGAGGTTGAGGTAACCCACTAGAACATAGATACCCAGAAGACTAGAGAACTGTGGAGGTGGGAACTTCTAGCCAGGCTGCAATGCTGTCCCATATTACACGAGCTGCAACCCATGCTTGCCAAACCCAACCTTTGCAAAACCCAACAAAAGATTCTCAAGAGGCATAGCATCCTAAACTGTTCATTTATCTCAAGGAGAAAAAGACTATCAGTGAGCTGGGCAGAGTGACACATGCTTTCACTTGGAAGGTTGAGGTTGGAGGATCATAAGTGTGAGGGTATCCTGAGATACCAGGAAATTACAGGCCAGCCTGAGCTACACAGCTAGAATTTGTATCATAAAAAAAGACAATTATTTCAGCAATGTCAATGGAGCAATTAACTTCTTACTCTACTCTCTGCCTAACTGTTATGGTTTGTGTCTAGACATCCCCTCAAAACTTCATTCAGTACTAGGGTAGTAGAATTTTTGTTTATGGAGGTGGCTGAATCTAGAGTGTGTGATTGATTCACGGTTCAATGCTGGGTTTAAAGGTGGTAGGAGTATGGGTGGGTGATTGCTGGATCAGTCCACTGATTGCATTGGTACAGCCCTAATCCCGATAGGCTGAATACTGTATAAAGGACAGAAAGAGGCTTGTATTCCCCTTACTGCTCTTGCTATCTTCTGCCACCATGAACTGTTGTCCCTCTGCCATGTGCCACCCTGCCTTGGAGTCAACCGATTATGGGCTGAGATCTCTACAAACTGTGAGCTAAATAAATCTTTTCCCCTTTAACTTTGGATGCTGGGTATTTTGTCTCAGCAACAAAAAAAGTAACTAAGACAGTAACAATGTTCTACCAGAGTAAAATTATATAGGGAGTCAGAGAAAAAGTGAAAAGTGGAGAGAGAGATATGAATCCTTGAGTCCTTCCCCCCACTGCAAGCTGATAAACCTGAAATAAGCTTGTACTAAGGGAGTAGAGGTGGGCCTGAATTGAATCATTTTTGAGATTAAATTTTGGTTGAGACTATTTAATTAGCAAAATAACACTGATCTCAGGAATTAAAGAGACCAGAAAAACTGTGGTACCTAGCAGAGATTTCATCTAGATTAGGAAAGAATATATTTTGGCATCTAGTTTAAGGAGCAAGGAAAGAAAGAATAAAGTGACTATCAGCGTTTACCCTTGGGAAGACCTGTCCGTAAAATGGTCACATTAAGACTATTTTATGTGTACCTGTTTAATTTCTCTCTTGTTCTCCTTAAAATTTTATATTTGCTCACATATCCTTTTTTTTTTCTTATGACTCCAAAGAAAAATTCCCTGCCCTGAAAGATATTTAATTTTCACCAACATCCTAGTATTCATTCATCTGCTGACTGATTTTCCTGTGGAATTTGTTCTTCTCATATCTTCTATGACTTTACACTTCTTTAATTTCCCACTGAGATAATTCCTAAGTCACCTTTGTGGTTTTTTATTATTCTGTCCATTTTTCATAGATTTCTATGCTTTATTCTTATCTATTCATAGTTTTTCTGTCTCTGTCTGTCTGTCTCTGTCTGTCTGTCTCTCCTCTCACAGCTACATTTTCTCCTGTGTTTTGCCTAAGTCCAAGATCAAGATCAGTTCTAAGTCAAGATCAAGAGTTTCTAAGGTCTGTAAGACATCTCCATATTTTACTTTGTATCTTTTTAATTAAATCTTATTGTCTTAGTTACTTTTTTCTCGCTGCTGGGACAAAACACCTGACGCCCAAAATTAAGGAAGGAAAGGTTTATTTCGCTTACAGTTTGTGGAAGTTTCAATCCTTACTTGGGAGATCATAAGGCAGAGTGGCACATGGCAGAGGGCTGCATCTCAGGACGGCAGCCACAGCTAAGCAACAACTCACTTACACCGGGGCGGAATGGGGGAGGAATGCCCCAAGCACTCTTTTTCCTCTCCCTTATGTATGCAAACTATCCACCCCAGGGTGGGTGTAGCTCTCACACCCATATTCAAACTCTAATAGCCTGCCCCAGGGCCGCAGGAGGCTTTGGGGGGGACACACAGACATAAACCATAACACTTATCCATCTTTTAAGAGCATCCCAAGTGTCACTTTCTTTGTGAATTTTTCTTCCCTTAGAACAAAGAACAGAAAACTTTATTCTACCTGGTAAGGTAAAAAACAATAGATTGCATTCAATTTTCTTTAAAAATTTGATTCTTCCATATACTGGAATGTAATTGGGCAGCCGGGATGTTTTATTTAATTTACATATTAGAAAGTACCTAGCGTAGTACTTCTGTAGGAATAGTCTTGTTCAGTGCTAAAGTAAACTGAAATAAATCACAAGAAGTCACTTGCAAAGGAAGATGCCCTAAAACATTTTCATTTTGAAATACCAAATCAAATTCACTAAGCAAGTGTATTCCTATGAAAGCTTAAATACAGCTATACATATCTATACATATATAGCTATATGTACATATATATACAAGTATATACATACATATATATGTATATATCCACATAAAGATGTATATATAATACATATATATATAAAATGCATACATTTGTATACACAATAGGCATCATATATATCATATATATAAAATATATAAAATATATATGATATATATATAAAATACAGGCATATATATATTTCATACTTTAAAATTTCCTTGAAAAGTCTGTTCAGATTTTGAAAGTTAAAAACAGATTCTACCCAGAATGCACAGAAAGGCAGAAACAGTACCTGAGTAAGTCCAATTACTACTTCTATGTATCCTTATCTGTTTTCTTAAACATTTATTTTTAAATATTTTTCATTTCCTCAACCAAATTTGAGACTCTTTGAGAGCAGAGATTTTACCCACTGAGGAAACAAAGCTGAATAAAAAAGATCCTTGAGTCTCAAAATGCAAAGTAGAAAAGAATGTCTGACTCAGCCAAGGCAATGAGGGAATGAGAATGAGCTCTATCTAGAATGTATAAATGCGTGTAAGATACATATAGATATTAAATACAGGTACATATATGCCTCTGCTTCATTACTCTTGAAATACACTTGCTTAATGAATTTGATTTAGAATCACAAAATGAAAATATTTTTGGACATGTTCCTTCACAAGCGACTTACTGTAAAGAAAAAAAACCTAAATTTTTTATACTGCAAAAATGAGCCTGGTCAGCTGCATATACTCTCCTGAGTTTTGATTTCTGCTTCTTGATTGCTTCCATGACAACCATGTCATTTCACTGCCAGACTATCTTATAAACAGTTAAGATGAATGGAAATATATGCATGCTCTCCTGAAATTAATTGTTAAGAAATAAAAGAGAGAGAAAACTGAAGTTTTTCATTTGGCAAGCTCTATTCTACATGGATAAAAAAGACTTTCCTAATGAAGCCCTTTCCACACGGATCAAATTTTATATGCTGCCTATTCTTGCTTAGAGCTTGCCGGTAATCATTTTCTGGTAGTTTCACAAATGGATTTCTTGCTTCCTCCAGGAGAATATGAACACTCATAGCTCTACCCTTGTATGTCTATTGCTTTGCTTGAGCTCTTGCTATGTGCCAGACACTGGCATTCACTTCCATGTACGTGATCACATTTAGTCATTAGGAAAATTATTGTCACGCTGAGGAAACTGAGGTGCTAAGCAAGTAAGCACTTAATTCATGTACAATCAAAGACTTAGATGGGCCTCACTGAGCTCGAATGATACTGACCAATGCTTACTCCTCTCCTTTTGATGATGTTTCTTAAGAAATTTATCATGGTTTCTTGTGAAAAATTCTAATATTGTTCTTCTTCCTCTTCTTTGTATTCATGTCTTTTCCTTTGAGACCTTCAGTTCCTTCATTAATGGCCCAGTTTACTTTCTTACTCCATTAATTCTGAGCTTGCCATGTGTATTCTTTTACCAGTGACATATGATGAAGGTGTGAGTGTGTTCAGAGCCTGTGTCTGCTCCTGTGTATCTGGATGCTATGAGAATGGCATCCTGCAGCCATCTCACTGAATCAAAGGAGATAAATCAAATCTGGAGCAGGCCTCGAAGTAGCCTACTGCTCTCCACCAAGCCATGCAGAAAGTAGACTGAACCAGACATCACCTGCCTAGGCAGCCCACACTAAGTAAGCAAGAACACATTATTATTGTGGGGGCCAGAGTTGGGGGTCGTTCCTTACACAGCACTCCTGTGGCAATAGCCAAGTCATAAACTGGTGATGCTTTGTGTTAATACCTAATTTCCTTCATATGTTGTGGAGATGTACAGAGGTCAAACACATCTTTTGTAAGCTCTAATAATAACTAACTGCTGTGTTGGAGGGCTCAAACAACGTGGAATGAATATAAATGTATCATCTTCGTTTCCTAGAGAAGATTGATATGTAATTCTTGGTGCTATTGCAAAAAAATAAAAATCAAAGGAATCTCAGGTATCCAAAGATTTAGTGTGATAAAATCATTTACACTGTTTTCTCTACTCATCTGTCTCTGGGGGATAGTGACTTGTTCCTATTTAAAACGACAATTTCCAAGAAATGAACTGTATCAAACTACTAGCTTGTCTCTTTAGCAAGTTGGCTTGTTACAGTGGAAAGAATGTAGACTGTAGTGGTATAAGGCCAGTTTTGTTACACATTATGAAAGCCCACATGGACTTTTCTGACCCTATTTCTCAGTAAAGATAAGTAAAGATAAGAGTATTGTTCTTCATGGGAAATTCATGCAAATTAGGATAAGGAGTGAAGGAAAAATGCCTATCTTGAATTTAAGTTTCTGTTCATTAAGGACCTATTTATTATGCCTAAGAGATCCTTACTCAGACCCAATGCAATGTAAACAAAGCACACAGAATGAAACAACAATGTTAGCTGTTATTGCATAACATATAATAATTACAAGAACTTTACACACTAAAATTCTGTGGAGAACACAATTCAGTTCATCATAGTAGGATTGAGTGATCTTTCAGATGTACTCTCAAATTCTTTGATATTTGCTGGGTCTATCTCACTCACATTGTGTCTGCTCCTGTGCAGACCCTCTTAGACCAGTTTGTTTACACCCTCTTAGACCAGTTTGTTTCAAGGGAAGTCAACTACTCTGAAGAGTATCACATGATACATAACAGGGATCTCTAATTAGAAGTCAGTGAGGAACTCAAGTTGACTAACAGTTAACATACCAGTAAACTTGGAAGTGGGTTTTCCAACCCTTCTTCAACGTTGGCATGAGGGCAGTCTCTATGGATAGTAGACTGACTGCTATATCACAATTTCTAAGAAAGCTTTTTCAAGGAACTACATAGTTTCTTCCTGCTCTTTAAAGTGATGTATATGAGAAGAAAAATAATCTGAAAATGAGTACCCTCAGTTTAAAGGAACTTGATGGTTTTGTAAACTCACAGAACTTTCAAATAGTAACTAAATCTAAAATTAAGCAAACAGCATATACAGGGTGGAGCCAGAAAATCTGATCTAAAGGTGATGTGTCTTTAAAATTATTTCACAAGACCTCAGAAAGAGATTGCTCAGTTCTCTGAGTTGCTTTTGGTCAGACACAAGACCCACCACACATGCCAGTTGTGTGTCCTACAGATCTTTCAATCAAATACTAGAGGAGCTAGGAATATTGAGGGCATTGCCCACTGCAAGATCTTAAAGTATAAGATGGCTTATCTTGAGGACATTACAGGCATGGTCTTGTCATTTAAGAAAAGAGGAGAAAACCAATAGCTCAGGCATTAGACATGAGAAAACTATCCTCAGATGATACCCATAAAAAATTATTCTCAGATGGTGAGACCTAACTGGTGAATATCCAGTATTTTCCAAACTGAATGTCACAGTAGCTATGAAATGATGAAAGCTTTGTGCCTCTTACTTTCTCATGTTTGGGACAGAAATACTGGTAGTAGCTACCCTTAATCTGTCCTACCACTATATACACACATATATATTGTGGCCATTGGGAATACATAACATATACCCTTTCTCTCAGAGGTAGAAGAAAAGTGTATTTAACAGGCTGTATTTAAAGAACAAAATCTAATGTCTCATAAGCACACAAGGACTCCATTTAGATGATGAGATTCTGGCCTTTGAGCTGGGGCTGTGGTAGGATGAGACTTCAGTTGTTTTGGGGAGGTTGTATATTTTTATGTGAGATGAATGGAAATTGTGGACCTAAAGAATACTTGTGGCTTCATAAATATGTCCACCAATTCTCTGATACTCATCTCTTTAAAAAGTGGAGTTTTGGTCTCTCTTTGGGTAAACTCTTATTGGGCACCTTAAGTGTCACCGTTTGTTTCAAATGAATAAAATACAGTAAGTTCGGTGAAATAAATTGAAAGTACAAGCTTACACGTTGTAGTATGTCTCTTACAGGTGAAACCCAGTGTGAAAATAAAGAGCAAAGTAGAATATAGACCCTGTGAAGTAGGGAGATAGAGCTTTCTCAGCTTTGAAGGGAATGAAGAGATGGAAGAAGAGGAAAGAGATGAAAGGGATAGGGATGAAAATAAAGGAATTGGGATGTGTTATGTACATATACCAACTTCCCACCTGGAATGTAAATATTATGTAATGTGCATGTGTACTAATAAACTAAAACAATATGAAAAATAAAAAATACAGCAAGAATGATAGTTGTTACTTCTGAAATCAGGTCATAAAAAGGATGTGGCTCCTGTGTTGATGCCTTTTCTTGTTCTTGTTATATTGCTGTGTTTTCTTAAAATGGTATTCTAAATCAATCTGGCTTCAGTGGAGACAATGACATGATGAGGAATAGGTCATTGGCTAGTGCAGAACTGAAGTCTTCCCACAGTCACATAGGTGAACTTGGAAGCAGGTCCTCTAGCCTCAGGGAAGACTCTAGATGACTACATCTGTAACTGATGTCTGACTGGAACCTCATGAGAAAATCTTGATCTAGAATCACCCAGCTAAACTGTTCCAGATTCCTAATCATAAAATTCCATAAATAATAAATACTCATAGCATTAAACTGCCAGATATGGGGTATATTCTGTTATGCATCAAGAGATAAATGTAGGAACTACCATACAAATTCTTCTGTGGGTAAGTCTTACCATCCTTACTTCATAGATAAGAAGTCTGAAGTATTAAAACATTAGGACATTTTACCAAACCATACAACTAATAAATGGAAGATCAGAAATCACATCTGCATGTCTTCAGGAAAAAAATTAATAAGCTTTATATAAATAAAAATCACAATATAATGAAGGCACAATTTCTTTGTAAAAGCGATATTTGGGCTGACACGGAAAGCTCAATAATGACACAAAACTACCATCTGCTTTAGGAATAACAGAGGTGTTGATCAGGCAGAGGAATGTGCAAAAGATCCTTAAATCTGTATACCACAGCGGCCAAGATATTCGGTAAGAAAAGAGGTAAGCCATTTCTTCTCCATTCTAGCTTTCCCAATTATGTTAATTGTAACAGAACTTGGCTTCCTGGCAAGGCAGAGCTAGTGAGGCATTTGACACACTGTAGAATTTAAGTTCAAAAGTAAAATTGTTTAATGAATGCACACCCTACTCCTTATTCATTATGCAAAGTCGGGTTGTAGAGTTTTTCAATATGTACTCTAATTCCCTTTAAGAAACGTGATTCCACATTCTTCATATTAGTGCAGGGAGGGAGCTTTTCTGCTAGAAGAAGCTTTGGGGTCAGTTAGAAATTCTTTGCTCTGTTTTTTAAAGGAAGATATAATCCCTTTTCCTCAGCTATTGTGTTTTATTATGTTGAGGGTTGACGGCTATAAAACACAGCACCTCCCTTTCAACTTTTCCATATAACTTGATTAGACAGGAATAATCTCTTATGCTTTCATGCACAAATTTAGGAGTGACCCAGAACAAACGAGTTTCCTTCATCACCATAGCAACCAGGACTATGGAAAAATGCCACTCACTAGGCTATGCAAGTCAGAATTCATTCCTTTGATGTTAATTAACAAATTGCTTTCAGAAAATCAATGAGTTTCCCTGCTTCCTTCTAAATGTTTGTGATATATTTTTTAGTACTTCCTCAAGTGATGTGATGGGGGGATAGATGGAAGAAACTGACCAAAATGGAGTTCTACCTTTCCTTGTCATAACACAGAAGCGAGGGGGAATGGGCTAACACATTTGAAAAGGGGAGAATCCATTTGGATTTCTTGGGCATTGAGATGCAAATTTAAATGCCTGTTTCCTTACCGTTCACATTTTCTCTCAGAAAATGGTGGCTGCTTCCTTTGAAGAGAAAGATATATATGAAGGCTGAATAAAGCCAAGACGTAGAAACCTACATTTAGGCTTGTGTGTTCTTTCCACGTGCTTCTAAGATTATGAGATTCTTCGAGGGTAATTTGGTGATCTTTTTGTCACCAAAGATCTTTAAAATGTGCCCACTGTCTCAGTTAGAATGGAAAGATATCCTGAGAGAAGCGTACATAGGTAAATATACATGAGGAGTCTGACAATGATGTTAATGAAACATTTTAAATGGCAGCAAGGTATTAAGGTGATCTAAATGTGTTTTTAAAGAAGTTAGAAAAGGGTTATGAAATTTAAAGTGAAAAAAGGAGGTTAAGGAATGACAAAGATGAGGTAATTAAAGCAAGTCAAGTTTCCAAACAAGTTTGAGGAATATAGTTAAAGAATAGATAGACTACCTGCTCTTTCTCTCTTGTATTGAGTCTTTCTCTCTTGTACTGAGTCTATCTGAGGTTTGTTGCTCCTTGACTGTGGGGATATGGTAGAACATAAAACAATTTTGACAGAAATGTATGAAAGACTCAGTGTCATGTAATAGGTCCTCAAGCTAGCTGTTCATCTATCTTCTTTACTTCTTCGCTAGATGACAAAAGTTTATTCAAAGATATATACCAGTGGCCCTAAAAAGTCTGCTAATTGCCATGTGTTCTGAGAGAATAATTCACAGAAAGTGTAGTTGGACTTGGCTTAATTAAGTTATTGATAAAAGGATTAAAAGCTGACATTTTCAAGCATACTGAAACAGAAGTCATTATTAAAAACTTTATCAATTTATAAGTAACAAAAATAACTTCTAGATAAAGTGATGCAAGGGTCAGGAAAAAAATGCATACATGTGAAAAGAATGTCTTTTCAGCTCCAGGATTAAACCTGGAAAGTTTTGTCTAATAAAATTGATTAAAAGCATCATTTTAAAGTTATTTTTAACCAGCAGGGTTATTCCATTCAAAGACATTCAGCAAGAAAAATTAATATACAAAATAATGTTTCACTCTATTTTTCTTGTTCTTTTTCTTAAACAAGTGTTTCATGTGCATTAAAAAGTGTTTATGAATAGAAAAAGAAAAGCTTGACAGATAGGGAAAAATTTATCCTGATTTACATACTTTAATCACCTTTTAGAAACTCAGTTTTGCAGGTATCATTCCTTATCCTCTTTAGATGCCAGGATAAGTTGTAGATACCAGATTTGCTTTAGAATTACAAGCATTCCCATTCCTTCTTGTGGTCTTGCAGTATCTATTACAGAAAAAAAATGACCATTGATATTAGGAACCACATTGCTACCCTTTCTGATGGGCAGCTGGATTCATCTTTTAGCACAAATATATTCTTTCCTTTTAAAAGCATAAGTCTAGAGGTTATTAAGTAAAATTACTTAAAATATTTTACCAAATCAACTTATCTTACCCTAAGCCTTTTATCCAACTATTTGCATAGTATACATTCATAAATTGGGTCCACTTGCCACGACTTATCAGGATTTTTGTGAAATGTTAGTCAAAGTAAATTCCAAATCTCCACTTTGTTTTATGTAAAAATGATCTGACTGCTAAAACTTTATATTTTACTTTGTAGTCTAATAATCTATGACTGACTCTAGCTCATTTCTTCAACCTCAGTCCCTAATGGTATAATTTCCTTGAAAAATGCAATTTGTCCATCATCACAAATAAGATAATAAACATCAAAGAGAGACTTAAGATGCAAACACTTAACAAAATAATAGGCTTATGTTTATGCGTTTTATTTCTTAGCACCAATTACTATTATGTGGCCTTAAGAGGCATTTAATTATTATTGTTGAATAAAGTAGTATTTTAATACAAAGCACAGTAAGCTATTCCCTCTAGAAATTTTAGTCTCAGCCTCATGTGCAAATAGAATGTTTCCTCTAAGTTTTGTCTTTAGATAAAAATCCTAGGTGGCAAACCAACTCTAACATATCAGAACAACTGCAGTACATGAAATATAAATTTTCTCAATAATCATATAGTCAATTCCAATATAGTTATAAAAAAGAGTAGTGCCTCTGAACAGTCTTTCCTGGGATCATATATTGCTCTCTCTGTCCATTTAATATTAGTATTCATTTTAGGAAAAGAATGAAAACTCTTAGGTAGTTCTATGTACAAGTGGGAAATGTCCCTAGAGAGTGGGCAGTCTTGGAGCTGCTGTGGCTGCACTTGGTCTGCTGGTGAAGAAAACAAGAAAATGATTTTACAGCCTCTGGTTGACAGGCCTGCTCTTTGGAAAAAATAGAATGGTAGAAGAGAGCTATTTATGAAGAGTCTTGACTTTGTATAATGGTGTCATGAAAAACAGAAATGCAAAATTAGTATGTGATTATGCTGACAACCAACAGGGGTAACCTAGCACCTATTTTTGATTAGAGATTAGGTGGTGGAATTGGCAGACTCAAGATGAATTATGAAGTTGTGCCTTTGAGTGGCACCAAAAATGGCCAAAGTTAACGTGAATTTTCATTTGCAATGTATTAGAAAGGCCTAATATTTCTAAAGCTGAAAAATAAACTGAAATATACTACGCAGTGGAGCTTCTTGAGTACAATAACCTATTTTCTCATAAAAGGAAGCATTAGAGTTTCCACGAGTAGATACTTAATGAAACAACGCATCTTAATTCTGTATATAAGATAGGATTTAAAAGATTACTCTTTAATTCTCCCTACTTTGTTTGGGAGGGGGCTTTTTAAAGATAATTCTTAAAGAGTAAGCTGCTAAAAGAGTTATTTACAAATCATTTATCTTACCCACACATAAAGCCAAACAGTAAAAGCTTTCCTAAAACAGCAATTCCCAGTCTAAACTGTACGTTAATCACCTTGGAAAGGTTTTTCAAAATAGGGATTCCTCAAACTATACTGAACAACAAACTCTAGTGGTAAGAGTCAGACATATATTCCTAAAAGTTAAATAATACATTAAAAATATACCTGCATATCTACAAGGACGAAAGAAGGAATTCAGGACTGGAATCTATGAGTTTGCTTCTGCCCAGAAAAAATGCAGTACTTCATTGCTGGTGGAGGGTAATTTTCCAGGCCGCATCTACTTCCTAAGACCAACTTCCCATCCTCACTTTCTGGAGCTTACGAGGTTCATGAGACTGTGAATTCGTTCTGAGTACTGGAAAAGGAGTCCCTTGGGTTTCTGAGCAGCATGCAGTCTGAGGGACTGGGACGTTGTCGGCTCTCTCACCCACAGAAAGCTCTTTCCTCTTCTGCCACTTCCTTAGGGGAAGGGTGGTAAGTAAGTTTCAGGGGAATAGGACCGTTTACCACACTTATCTATGATCCCTCTGTTATTTGCATTGATTTAGCTCTCTCAGAATTCTGTTATATTAGTGTAGTGGCCCGCAGGCGGGGAACTGTTGAGGGTGACTTTCTGCCAATGTGCATACCGAGAGCCAGCTCTCTGACTCTGCATGTTTTGTGCACTTTTGGGCCCAGATTATCTTTTTGCAAGGGTGCCTGTGTAGCCACAGTCTTAGAAGAGCCCGACTTTGTCTGGGGCAGAAAGTGGATTTGTTTCCTGACCAGGATAATAAAGATAATATCTCTCTCCAGGCAAAGGTTGGCAAGGTTCAAGTCTTTGTGAAATAAGGGTTTTTTCTCAGCTTGTGATTCCTCCTCTGTGATGGCAATGCGCTGTGTGCGGCATCCACCTGGGCCACTCGGTGTCACCTTGGTGAGACTTGGGGGCAAGGAAAACCAATGGGAATGTGAGTCTTGTGATTCCTGCTGGCCTATGGATAATGAAGTTATTTTTTTCTCAGCCAGAAGTCTTCTGGGCAGGGACCCCCAAACACTGACAGGCTAAGTTGTTATTATAATTGAGTAACCTTTGCAGTTCATGCAAGTATTTATTATGCCTTTACAGGCTACCAGACACCATGTCACTGGGTCTCAGTTCTGCCACTTACCGTTTCGAAGACTCACTATGTCACCTACACGCTTGGTCCTCACTGACAATGGCACTTTCTACCTATGCCACTTGCATGTGACCATAAACAGTGGCGATAAAAATAACAGCCATGGTCATAGCTATAAGTAGAGTGGTAACAAAGACAGCTAATCTTTGTTAATCAATGTCATAAGAAGCGCTCATGCAATTTAGCTCTTTCAGTCATACTTGCCATATGAACTAGGAATATACATTGCTATCACAGCTTTCTCTTTGTGTATCACTGTGGAGACAAAAGGAGATCCTTTTTGTCCTGTGCATGTATCTGGTCCTCATACTGGGGACCTTTTAAATAGCTCCATCCTCGCCTATGTTGTGCAATTTGTCTAGAATTCTTCTCCCTTCCTGATTCTGCAGAAAGTTCTTCCTTCACGATTCAGCTCAGAAAAGCCCTGGAAGGCAAGCAGAGTTTTCTTCTAAACATGTTGCTTCTTGAGGTAAAATATTGTTTCTTTTCAATTCTGAGTGGGGGAAAGTGTTTGCCTTTGTTTCTAACCACATGTCTTGCTCATGTGTGAGGGAGGCAGGGTGACTTCACTTTGGGGGTCAGAAGAAACCTGTCACTGTGCACTCACTGCCCTTTAAGAGGCTCCACACCAGGGGACTGCACGCAGGAGCCTGAAGTTGAGCTCAGCCTCAGCCAGGGGAAGAGGCAGGAGCCTGGTTTCTCTCCCAGAGGCTGGAGGAGTCTTTGGTTCCATCGGGGAAGGCTGATGGGAAAGCAGAGGGGGGGTAAGAAAAAGGTGTGGCTTTGCAACCCTGTCACATCCTGTAAGTCAGCTTAATGCTATGAAGCCAGTCATTTTGTCACTCTCACTGCTGTGTTTATTTCTGAAATAAATTGATGTGGGAATCAAAGGTGAGATGGAAGTGAACAACTGGCATATCTTGACAAATTCAATCCCTTAGCAATACTCTTCTAGAGTTTTGAGGGCACTGCTCTTCCTGCGTAAATTCCTATGTATATTCTCATGCACCTGAGCAGGGTGAAGCCATTTGGGCCCCGTATCTTCAGTATTTAGTTTACCAGATCATAAACAGTACATAGCACTGTATATTTGGTATTGTGTGGTGTGCATACAGTAGATAATAAATGAGGAACATGAGTAGCTCCCAGAGGTTCTCTTCAGCACCTTGAGTTTGTCATTTTAGCACTTGCTTTATGGTGTTTTACCCATTATAAACTACAATACTTGATCAGCTGTCACCAAAAACAGAGCAGGAATATCATATCCCACCAGAGAGACACATGTTTTTCTTTGTTAATTTTCTACAAATGACAATCAGTATGACATTCCTTAATGTCAGTTACTGGCTTCCAGACTCCTTTAAGAAACAGAAACCAAACTCTCACCAGGGATGTTCCATTTTAAAGGACTAAAAGATGGTTAGTATTTTAAAAAAAGAACTAGAGGGCAAAGAGGAACCTTTATTGCTACTAGAGCTCCATTACTCCCCTTCCCGCCAAACAAAACAAGACACTGAAAAGATAGACAAAGCAGGGCATGCCTCAAGATTCTTCTTGACATTTGATTCTGGTTAAGTAGTCTGCCCTTCTGGCTTCTTGCTTCCAGGACTGAGGCCACATTTTACGACACACTACTGAAAATGCACAAATAAATTCTGGTACTCAGAGTACAACACTTAGTGAAGAAGTTGTCTCTGATACTGGAGAGTAAAGCTCTTCAGTGAAAAGGCACTCTGAGTATAATTTCTGAATTATGCTTTGGCAGTAAAGGCATAACTTTAAGCTGCCATGTCCTGAATGCTGTTATAGGTCAAGTGTTTCATGGAGAGTATCTCATAACACTATGCGAGGGTATGGACAGGAAACTGAGTTCTGGAAGTGTATCCAGGTTAAATCCATCAGTATATGGGCCAGGATTAAAGTTCTCATGTTTCTTAATCCCACTTCCATGTGCTGTCCTAGATCTCCCTGGCTTGTGTCCTAAGTGTGAGCATTCCTGTAAGCAACATGTCAGGATTCCATGTTGCTAATTACCTTGAACTGATTCGTTGAACAATATTCCAAATTTCAAGTTAAGGATAGTGGCGGATACCATGTGTCCTGCTATAGCTTAAATTTCAAATGTCACCAAGGGTCCATGTATTAAAGAGTTGGTGTCAAGCTTAGTGCTTTTGGAAGGCGGCAGAAACCTTTATGAGATGGAGCTCAGCAGTAGGTTTTAGATTACTAGGATATGCCTTTCAAGGGAACTATGAAATACATGTCTTTTCCTTTCTTTCTTTTGTTTCAGACCATGAGGTGAATAGGCTTTTTTTTTTTTTTTTAAACACATGTTCCTATTGCTCTATACTGCCTCCCCTTATGCTCCCATTAAGAACAAGTTACCATGGACTGACTTTTCTGAACCCATAAGCCAAAACAAAACTATTCTCTTCATGCATTGATTATCTCCTGTATTTTGTCACAGTGATAGAAATCTAACACAGTCTGCAGAAGTGACATAAAGTAAAGCAGTACTTATGCTCATGGGTTCTGTGCTCCAATGCCCCTGGGATTGATTACCCCAGTGAAAATAACTTTATCTCAGAAGATCAGAGATGCTTTAGCTATTAAATGAAGAATAATAATAATATCTCAGAAATAGGGTTTATATGACTATTACAGACAATGAAGAGTTAGAAGGGTGACTGGCCCACTGCACATGCCAATAGAAGATAGAGATTACACCAAGTTATAATAGAGACTTCCTCTGTAAATGTTGTACTTCTTGTATCAAATATTGTGATGTATTTTATATGTTATGCCGCATTTTCACATCACAACATATAAAATACATCTGCCCATCTCATCTGGCCAAAATATGGTAGGTGGAAGATTATCAAAGAGAAGTCCAAGGGCTTTATGGAAATGTATGCAGATTAACAGTCCTCTCACCATGCCTCTATTTCCCTGAACATTCATAGAGATACACAGAAACCACAACACTATTGCTTATAACTTTCACGAATCTAATCTGTTCCACAATTTTGGAAGAGATGGCCACATTTGTGTTTGTGTGGGAAAAGTAGCCACAGTCCCTCATCACCCAAGGTAGAGTGGGTAGAAATAAAAGAATTTTTGCCACTTTTGTTTGAGAACCAACTTGTTCACAAACAAAAGCAGTTATGAACTGAGGTTACATTGTAATATCACTAGACTATTACTCAGGAATCTAGAAATTATAAATTATTGCTACCCTTGTAATTTGGAGAGTGAGCAGCTGCTAACCTTACTGATCAGTTGATGTTGACATTTGGAAGAAGTCTATAGGAGGAGAGAGAAATCTTTCTTTTTCAAGGGCTTCAAAAAAAAAAAAGAAGATGACACATGGAGACTAGCACCCTTGTTATTCCACCAGATTTCTTCACACCTGCATGCATATAACACATCATTTAAAAACTCACTAACAACATTTGAAGTTGAATTCATTTTAACTTGGAAAAAAAAATACCAAGAAAACTGCTAGTTACCAATGGCCAAAAAGGAAGACTGTTCCAAAGAAGGAACAATTTCTGGAGTTCTGAGAAGAGCTAATTTTGTCCTTCCTCTTCTTCTTCTTTTATTTATATTACAGATATTTTACAAGTTCCGTAAGACTCCATCCCACACAAGACAGTGAATCTAAGCATCAGAGAAGACTGAATTTCCCCAGTATTTCACAGTTACTGAAACACCTGTGCTAAGTAGTTTTCTGTATATCAGCTGTGAAAACTCACTGTTCAGTAGCCCTCCAGATTTCTCATTTATTCTCCATCGTGGAGGATTCTGGGGTCCTCACAGTAGGTTATTGTTGAAGGATTGAAAGGATAGTGGTTCGAGAGCTTCATAATGAATTGAAATACAAATACTAGCGCAAATTTCACCTACATTCCTTATAGACATTGCTTCTACCTCTTTTGAGACGCTGCCTTGTGTGGAAATTAATTAAGCAGAAACTAGATGGGCACAAATACCACAACATTCTGAAGCTTAATTAGCAAATGCTTTTTAACTTCTCAACAGGTCTTAGCCTTGTTGGTTACTTTGTTTCTTAAAAGAGGAGAAAGCCAAGCGGAATTATTCTTTGCTGCTTTTCAGAGAGGCAACAAACGTGGAAATTTAAAAATAGATCAAGGGATGCTCAGAGGGCAGCTCCCTAGCAACCCGGGCTGCATTACTGGTATGCTAACATGAGTGGCTTGTGTTCTCCCAGGTATGTGGGCAAGTCACTCCCACTGGTAGCAAAGACATGGAGGCAGTGGTGACTATGAAGCCAGGGAGGGTACACACACTGGTTCCACAACCACAGGTCATTGCCCATTCAATCTGATCTCCGGGAAGGAACGTTAAGGGCTGTGCCCAGCAAGTTTCTCCAGTGTAGCCTCTAGTTAGGCTGCCAGCTCATCCCCTGGAGCCCAAGCACAGAGGCTGGAAGTGGGGAGAGCTCTGGGTCATCAAAACCCACTAGTAGAGAAATTATTTCCAAAATGTTTGCTGTCTAATAGTCAGAAATCATGGCTTTACTTTTTCTTTATTAAGTAACAAAAGAGAAAAGAAAAAGATGGAATGTTCATGGATAGTCTTTGTGCTTGATGCTGTGGAGCTTGTTTTTGAGGCTCTGATGTGAAGAAAAGAAAAAAAAAAATATCCAGCATGTCATACAGCTGCAGAGCACAGACACCCTGGTGCGCACTGTGAAAATATCATAGAAAAATATGACATCAAATTGTCTGCCTACAATGATACCATTTCTTATTAAAATAAAAAGCAGAAAGGTATAGAGACTAACACAGTTCCTTCTCTCAGTCAGTGTTTAAGCAAGGAAAGCTACCCGGATGTTCAAGATGTTAGAGCACATCCTTGCGTCAGAGGAGAATAATTAAGTATTCAGTACTAACCTATTAACCAGATGTGCCCTTGCCACACAGAGCACCTTCTTTTTGAAGGAGAGAGAGGACATCAGGGTGCTTGTCTGAAATAGTTTTTGAAGGCAAATGCTAAGAAGATATTGAAAATCACTTTTCTTCCTTCTGATTTTAATCTCTTCCTCTCCTCTCTTCCTTCCTCCCATCCTTCCAAGGTGGAAGTCTCCAATAGCCGGCCATTCACTACTGCTTATAGAAGGAAATACTTTTCTCACTTTGACTTTTGTTTACATAGTAGAAATCGCAATAATACAAAAGTAAAAGAAGGGATAAAATGAACTTTCATATTTCTCTTACTCAGCTTAAGGAATCAAATTGCATAGTTCCAGTTGAAGCACATGTTTTTACCTCCCTACAACCTTCCCTTTTGTGTGCTCAGAGGTAACTATGACACTGAAATATGTGCATATCATTTTCAAGATTCTCTCTGCACCTGCATTCGATATGCACCTACCTGTAAACAATATGCAATATTGTTTTTCATGTTTTCATATATTTTTACAAGTATTTATATTGTATACCTTGCCTTTTTAATAGTATAATTTGTTCTTTTAGAAATTCAGGATTGCCCTGTTGAGATGTTAATACATTGTTAGTCCGTGTTAGTATATTTGTTTTCCTTTCATATACTGTCTACTTGAAGACATATGACACAATTTAATTATACATTCTTACGACTAAGTCCCACTTTCCATTTGTGGTACAACTATAAAAAATGCAGTTGTTATCATTCTTTTTCATAAGTACAGATAAATCCTTATCTGATTGATGCAAATACCATATGCAACATATACGTCTTCACCTCCAAAATATTTGATAATGACCTATAAAGCTGTTTTTTCAACCTATTAAGTTGAATAAAATGTACTTCATTTTTATTAGGCATTACCACTTGATCTATGTTATACATAAGATTCTTATTTTAATGGTCTGAAGTAGGTAATTTTATCTTCATTGCATAGAAAAAGGAACAGGGATGTAGGTAATTTAACTAACTGGTAAGCACAGAGAAGGCCTGACCATCATGTACGGGGTTGTTCAGTGCCAAATTCTGTATCCTAAACCATCACACTCTACTGATCCCAGTGGACAGAAAATGTCCTTCTCTGGCCTTCCACCTTTTCAAATTGAATATTCTTCCCAAAAGAAATGCCTTGAGCATAAACCCAATACATTCTTATTTAGATGCAATTCTAAATATGTAACACTGTGTTAATTAGCTTGTAACAATCAAATTTTTCAAAGATAAAGCCAGAAATCTAAAAGGATAAGGTAAATATGAAAAATCATTTCCTTTTATGCAATTCACAAATGGTATAAAACATCATGTTCTTTGTAAAATATATGAATAATAGTTATTAATACTAAATAATAACTGTATCAGTTTTGCCAAAAATTAAAAGGTATTTTATTGCTTGTGAGTTGATTGAAAAGGTAAATATTGAGGAATGTTTATATTTGGATAAAAGAAAGATGCAAGAAAATATTGTGGATTGATTCATTGCTTATCTAGCTGTTGTTTCATCTTGTATTTCAAGGGCTAGAAATATGATTACAGTCATCACTGATATTTTGCCTTAGTGGGGACAGTGTAACTGAGTTTTACTATGTGTTTTTGCAAATCACAGTCTCTTTTTCCAAGTTTAAATTTGGTTTTTTCCCTCCCTCCCTCCCTCCCTTGCTCTCTCCCTCGCTCTCTCCTTCCTTCCCTTTCTCCTTCCCTTCCTCCTTCCCTTCCTTCCTTTTCCCTTCCTCCCTCCCTTCCTTCCTTCCTTCCTTCCTTCCTTCCTTCCTTCCTTCCTTCCTTAATTTCTTCTTTCCTTCCTTCCATCTTCTCTCTCTGTTTTTCTGTCTCTGTCTCTATCTCTTTCTGCTTCTTTTCTAAGCAGGTAGTCTTAATCATTATCACTGATAAAAAGAAAAAAATTACAAATCACTGACTGTGCTTACTAAGTCACGATGTTTACTTTTCAACCTCATCCACTAATTTTGTAAAGGTATTTTTTGCCTAAAGCAGCCCATAAATTTCAGTATTCTTTGATGTCATTTAGCTATTTTTACAAAGTATTCTAAAAGTGTTATATTTGTAAAGGTTAATTTAAAATCTAATTTAGAAATATTATCTGGAAGAGTTTAAAATAGTTTTAAAAATAACATTTTGAAACTTTTAAGGGCTCAGACATGAGCTTTGTTTTATTTTTTAAAAAATGTAACACAGTTTTCAGCACCAAAATTGTCTATGTGAACTTCCCCAAAATTTTATTTCAAAATGTGTTCTCAGAGCAAGAGGTATTTAAAAATATGTCCTCTTACACTCATGTGAAATTATCACCTTTACTTCAAAGAGAGTGTTTAAGTATGCCTTTTTGAAAATATATATCATCCAGATAACATATTCACACATAACTTATCTTTGAATACAAGAACTCTTTGAAGAATGTTGCCAAGAGAAAAATCTGATAATTTCAAAGAAGGAAAAAAAGTCTTTTATCAATCCTCATTTCATTATATAGTATGGAAAGTGTCTTTTATATTTTAACAGTCTTGCTTTTATAAAATTAACTATATTGTTGATAAAGTATACTAATTGTATATTTTTAGCCTTCACTTGGATGAGGTGTTGAATGAACTGTACTCCTCATATCTTTTCTGTAACCTTTACCCTGGAGTCTTTTTTCATTCCATCCACAAAGGTATGTCATGAATAATTCCACATACTGGCAAAATCCCACAAACTCTCACACAGCATACCTTGTATTAAATAAAGTGTACAATAGTACAAATATAATTTGGGATGAACAAACTTTCTTTAGTTACACAAAATAAAAAGTTCTTTCTGAATAAATTATTGAATCAAAATATAGCAAATATCATTAGGTGAGACAAGCTATAATACCTGTAAATTTATTAAATATCACAGCTAAGATCTATATTTCAAAATTCACTCTGACAATTCCTTCAAATTTCTGTCAATATTTTCTTGGCATTTGATAGTATTCATTTATTTTTTTTATTTTAAAGAGAATAAAAAACAATAAAATGATGCAAAATTTCAAAAGAAGATAATAGGAAAGTAACAATGGTTATTATATTGCATATGTTATCTTCAAAATAGTTACTCAGATTACCAGATATAGACACAGAAAACTGATCAAACAATAGAAGCACTAGCTGTTCCTTTGAATGAACTAATAGAAATTAGTAGAACAATTATCTTAGCTATCTTGTATGTACGTATGTATGTATATATATATATTTTTTTCCTTCCTTCATTTTTCCTTTTCCCCAGCTCAGTTCTTTCCTTTTGAGCACTTTCTTTCCCTTTCACAATATGTATTGTACCTTTTGGATCTTATTTACTCTTTCAGTTTCTAATACTAGGGTGACAATATGATGCTTACACATGCAAGTCTGATTTATTTCACTTGTGAGTAAAGGCTCCGTTGTATCCATTTGTCTATGAAAGCCTCACGTTTATCTTTCTTTAGCTGAGTAATACTCCATTGTACAAAAACACACATCTGCTTTTATCCATTCCTCAGTTGATGGGAAATATTTAGCTATTACAAATTGTGCTGCTATAGACATGAGGGCACATATATCATTGTGGTATGATGTTTTCAATTCTTCTGGGAAGATACCCAGAAGGGGAATAACTGGGTTGAATGAAACCTCTAATCCTAGTTTCTTGAGGAATATCCACAGTGATTTCCACTGTGGTTTCACCAGTCTACACTCCCGCCAACAGTGGAGAAAGGTTCCCTTTTCCCCATAGCTCCTCCAGTATTTATTATTGGTTGATTTTTTGATGATAGTCATTCTTTCTGGGGTGAGCTGGAATCTCAGTGTTGTTTTAATTGGCATTTTGCAAATGACCAATGATGTTGAACATTTTTTAATATATTTATTTGCAATTTGTGGTTCTTTATCTGAGAAGTATGTATTCTCAGATGTTCATTTTTGTATTGGGTATAGTATTTATTCACAAATTTTATGTATATCATTTTAACTACTTTTGTACTAGCAGGAAGAACAAATATGATGCTTTTATTTCTTGCTATTCAGAAACTTCAAAATAGCTTACTAAAATTTAATTGTTAAGTGTGATAAAATTTTGTAAGGTACTTGTGTAGCCTTGCATGTCTTGTAATATCCCTGAAACAACTCCTGGATTTGCCTTCAAGTTCTGGATGGTTAGTTTTTAAATGTTTCCCTAATTGTGATGGCTTGTTTCTATTACCATTAGCTAATATCTCAATATACAACATATGTTTAGTGCCAAGTAGATCCTTGACAATAGTAAATATAAATTTTGGCATCAGATTTTCTTCCTGGCAAGTTGAGTTTGTGGGAACCAACTTTTCAGTGAATCAAATTTGAATGGATAATTACTATGTTTTTTTTTGCCTGGTTCTGCAGCCCTTTAAGATTTTGTTCTAGCATTAATTGTGCTACTACAATTTTCAACTGTTCCTTTGTGTTTGCACTGTAAGTACATTATCATCTCCAATCTACATTTTTGTTCATGTGAATGTATGTAGGCTGCTTGTCCATTTTAGTTTAAACCTCATAATGTAATCTGCAAGCATATGCAGAGTGCAGTATATCTCAGTAAGTTCAATACACACATCAGAGTAGAGTTGGTCTCTATTAGTTCTCATATGGATTTCTCAGTGTCCCCTAAAGATAGCTCAAATCAAAGTGTATACGATACATTATTAACATTAATTCTGTCTTCTATATACACATATATGGTGTGATTGAAAAAGTGATATGTAATTGCATTTTTAAAATATTACGCCAAAGACATATTGACTTTAATCCCTCTCAAAATACTTAATTTTGCTTCAAATACACTTATTCCATCATTCTTGCCAATCTCTGAAGTAGTTCTGAAAGTCCTCTGCTATGACTGCCATTAATTCTGCTGCTGTGGTTCCCCTGACGTTCTGAATTGATTCAAAGCATTTGCCTTTCATGACCATTTTGACTCAGGGAAAGAGCCAGAAGTCATATGATGCCAGATCTAGTGAACAAAGTGGATAAAGACACACCATAATTTTGTTATGAGCCTGGTTTTATGTTGGATGACACCTGCCAGCAGGATTTACTGCATTTTTGATCACACCTTATAAAGACATTCATGAGAGAGAACTGCCAGAACTGCTTCAGAAGCAGTAGGAACATGGAAGGCAGTTAATGGCAATATGTCTTTTAGTGTGATAAATTTTTAAAATTGAAACATTCTCAATACTCTTTGACTATCCCTTGTAAATAGTAAATGTAACTTCCAGTATTGTTTCTTACCTGTTGGGGTCGCCATCTTTATATGCTGATTATTTGAAATTCTAGACCAAGTTTAGGGGGCCTCAAACCCAGGTTGAAATTCAGTTACATATTTAACAAATAACTTAATTCATATTCACCATATCCTGGTCACAGCATTATTTAGGGAAATTCAGAAGAGTAAAAGAGAAATAGATGTCCCTTTATGGCATCAAACATTTTGTAGGTAAAATAATAACTAAGTAAAGCACCAAATAGTCATATATTGCCCAGGTCATTGTCCTCCATCATACACTCTGTTTTATTCTAGTACTTATATTGTTTCAGGTCTTACTGAGAAAAATTTTTATTAAGTGTAAGTGTATGTCTGTGTGTCTGTGTGTGCCTGTGCATATATGCCCCCAAGCACAGGTAAACCTGCATATGTCTATACATTGTGATTACTACTCACTATGGCTGGCATGCATCCCTTCCAAAATTCATGTGTTGAAGCTTAATGGCAGAGCAAGCAGGCCTGCACCAGACACGTGGTACCCCCTCAACCCCATGCAAGAAAGCAGATCTACACCAGAGGCACGGTGTCCCCTGATGCGCAAAGGTACAACCATCCACCACCTCCAAGCTGGTTTTACATTTTGATTCCTTTTGACACAGGGAAGCAGAAGTGACCTTATGCTTGATGGCAGAAATGCCTCAAGAGAGAAAGAAAGTCCTGAAAGCCAACAGACCCAGGAAATCCTGACCTGGCCAGGAACTTCAGTGATTCCAGACCCAGGAGAACACCCCCACCCCTCCCCAACCTGGCCAGCTACTTCAGAGAGTCCTGATATTAGCCTCCGAGAGGAACAGGGTGAGAGACAACCATAGGAGACCACCATGGAGAGAGATGTGGCCAGACCAAGCCCCTCCCCACTCAGAAGTGTAGGCTCAGGCTGGGAAGGACATGATCTTGTCCTCCTATAGGAAGCAGTAAGGCTTCTGGGTGCAAAGGAGGGCTCCTCAGTAACCCACAGACCCTAAAGCTAGGTGGAGAACGTCGTGACTGATGGGCTGTTTTTCTTTCACTGTGTTTCCTGAGGGCTTGGAGTTTGTTTTCCCCTTTTGCCTTCTTTTTTTCTCCTTTAATTTTTTCCCTCTCCCTTTCTCTTTCAACTTTTTTTTCTTTCTTCTTATCTGCCTTTTATTTCCTGCATTTTGTCTCTATTTCTCTTCCTCCTCTTTCTTGCTCAGTGTTCTTTTTAATTGTTTCCCAATGCTATTAATTTCCTTTCACTTCTATTTCAGTCTTCTCTCTGCCTCCTCACACCCCATTGATTAGTTTTCCCAAATTTTTTATTTACATTTTTTGGTTTCCTTTACCTTTGCTAGTATAACTTCTAAGCTTTATGAATCCCTAAGTAGCTTTATTGCTATTCTACTGCTATTGAAGGTAAAGTTGTTCCATTCAGTAGATATCTCCTATAGGTCAATATTTGGCTTGTCAGCACTGATAGTACATTATTGTTCTTTATGGTTTGTCAATATTGTTTGTTTTTGATGCTGTAATTGATACTGACTTTATTACTACTGTCAAAGTGACATAACTATTGCTATTAATAGGTTTTTTGGGGGGTGCCGATATCTAGATGACCTTGTGGTCATTAAAAATATTGCATCCTATTCCTGGAGAACTGGGTACTGGGCCAAATGTATGGCAACCTCCCACCCTAGTAAATGTAGGAGGCAGGATCTTGGGACAAAGGCAGAGGACTAAACCATGCCCAGAGGGCATTTCTGAAAAGTGAACATAAAAAGGAGGTCTCTACATTAGAGCCCAAAATTTCCACTACAACCAACATGCCAGCCTTAATATACACAAACAGACAAAAACCAGAAGCATTAAAAGATATGTCAACAAAGTGCCTCCCCAAACTCCCAACTTCCCCAAAGCTGCCATGGGACATCGAAGGGGAAAAACTCAATACCCACACAGCTGAATTATTTAAAATGATATGAAAGGAGAAAACAAAGCAGACCAATAGGCATTTGGCAAGCTCACAGAGAATGTAAGTAAAGAGATAGTGGGCCAAATAAGCAAAATTATCAGAAAGTCTACATAAGACTATAATAAAAAGCTAAAAGAACTAAAGAAAATTATGAAAAACATGAATGACCAGCATAGAAAAGAATTAGAGTCCAAAAAATGCTTGAGAAAGAAATTCAGATTAAAATTTCTATTGAAAGTATGGGCAGAGAATGAAGTGTCAGAATGAAAAGACAGGATGATCATATTTACTAGTTAATGAAAGCTGCCTTAAAAACAGCAAGAGAGCCTGGTAAACGTACCCAACAGCTCTTAGATGATTCAAAGAAGAATAATGTAAGATTAAATGGACTGTGTGAAAAATCAGAAGACAGTACAAATGGTATAAGTTACCTGTTTATTGAAATAAAGGAAAACTTTTCCACTATGGAAAATAATATAACAAATAGATAAGTGCAGCATATAGAATCTGAAAATAGCCATGATCAAAAAAGAATCTCTCCATGAGACATCACAGTCAAAATCCTGGAAGTTCAACAAAGCAGAATCTTAAAAGCAGCTGGAGAAAAGCAATGAATCACTTACAGATGTAAGCCCATTATAGGTACAGCCAGCTTCTCAACACAAACCATAAAGGCCAGGAAAGCTTGTAATCAAGTATTTCAAACCCTAAGAGAAAATAATTTCCAATATAGGCTGATGTATCCTGCAAAGCTATCTTCCAAAATTGATGGAGAAATGAGATATATGCATGGTAAAGAGCACCTAAAAATGGCTGACAACTAAACTAGGACTCTAAAAGATTTTCAAGGTTATCCTAAAAAGCAACAATAAATATGTATTAATACATAATTATCAATATGTAATACAACAACAGTTGTTAATTTCCTACCACTTTGTCTGTAACTCTGTATTGTTTGTATTGTTCTTATACTATTTTGTAAATGGATGTCTGTTTGTTATTATGTTTTCCTTCTTTTATTTTTATAATAAATTTTTAAAAAAGGAATAAAAAATAAAAATAAAAAAATAAAAAGCAGCAATGGAGCTAACAATGATAACAGGTATAGTAGAATGAATGCACCAAGTAATGTGAGCAGATAAGTAGAAGGGATAAATGAGAAATCAGCAACAGGGAAATATGCAATGACAGGAATAAGTCAGTTCCTATCAGTAATAACTCTCAATGTGAATGGTCTCAGTTATCCAACCAAAAGATTGGAAGAATGGTTTAAGAAACAATATCTTATAAGAAACAATATGCTATAAAGAAGAAACACATTTACCCCAGTAAGAAACCATTGACAGATGGAAAACAATATTCTGTCAGTGAGAAACTGAGAAAAGCAGGTATAGCTATCCTATATTCAGACAAATTGGAAATCAAGACAAACTAATCAAAACAGGCAAAGAAAGTCACTACATCTTGGTTAAGGGAACAATCCAAAAGGAAAAGTGTCTTAGTTACTTTTCTCATTGCTGAGATGAAATACCTGACTCCAAAAGTTAAAAATAGAAAAGTTTCTTGTATCTCTCAGCTTGTAGATATCTCATTCTATAGTCAGCTGGGTACAAGGCAGGTTGGCATTGCAGAGGTGCAAGGCAGAGGAAAAACAGTCCACTGCAGGATGAAGCAGCAAGCAGCAGCAATGAGTCTGCCTTTCCCCTTTATCCCATCCAGGCTACAATTTTGGATGGTACCACTCATACCCAGGTTGGGCCTTCTGTCTTCAGTTAATCTATTCAGCCACAGCCAGAACTAAGCAAATTCCATTTGGCGGACTAATTTAGTATTGCACATCCTTAATCTAAGAATCATGAATTCTAGATCCACCCAGCCCCCAAAACCCCCATTTATGAACACATGAAGCTTTGGGGGACATCTATATGTAAACTTAGCAAAGAGATAACAATTATTAACATACATGCATTGAATATAAAACAAGTACTACTGAACATAAATGGTAAGATAAACATGACCTGTTCCTTCTTAGTAACTAGGTCCTCTTCTGCACCATCTTTCCAGTCTGTAACTTTATCAGAGCTTCCTTTCTGGTCAAACTCATACCTCACCATCACAAATAGGCATATCAACTTGACCAAAAAATCAAAGAAATATGGGAGTTGAAAAAAATCTTTGAACACATGGACTTAATAAATATCTATAAAGTGTTCCACTCAACAAAAACAAAACATACATTCTTTTCAGGAAGACATGGAATGAAGTTCAAAAATACTACATACTAGTGAATAAAGCAAGTTTAAGTAAATGCAAAAGAATAAAATTTATACCATGCATATTATTAGATCACAGCACAATGAAACTGGAAATCAATGATAAAGGCAAAAATTATGCAACTGCATGGACCCTAAACCACATACTCTTAAATAAACAATAAGTTTCAGAATAAACCAAGGGAGAAATATGACACTTTCTAGAATTAAATGTTAGTGCCAGTACAACATACCAGAACTTATGGGATACAATGAAAGCAGTCTTAAGAGGAAAGTTCATCACTGTGAATAACCAAATCACAAAACCAGAGCAAGCCCTCCCCTAAAACCTAACAATGCACCTCAAGGTCCTAGCATAACATGAATGACTTGAACCCAAAATTAGTGAAAGGAAGGAAATTATAAAATCAGAACAGATATCAATGAAATTGACACACAAAAAAATACAAAGAATAAATGAACTGAAGTTGGTTCTTCAAAAAAAATAAACAAAATAGATAAACTCTTAGTCAGTCTCCAAAAAAGGAGAGAAAAGTCTAAAATCAATGCAATTGGAATGAAAAAAGTGAAAACACTGACAAAATATTTTTAACAACTACTTGTGAACCTATGCACCAATAAATTGGAGAATTCAGAAGAAATGGATAGATTCTTAGGTACACATGAATTATCCAGACTAAAACATGATTTACACACTCTGATAATCCAATAACAGGCAATAAAATTGAAGCAGTAATAAAAACTACAAAGAAAAGACCACATCTGGATGGATTCACTGGTGAATTCTACAAAAACTCCAGGGAAGATATAACACCAATCCTCCTCCCTTTAATGAAATTGAAAGGGAAGGAGTACTCCCAAAGTCCCTAGTTGAAGCTACCCTTAGCCCTATTCCAAAACCAGACAAGAAACAATTAGAAAAGAGAACTATAAACCAATTTTCTCAATGCATATAGATACAAAAATTCTCAAGAAGATATTGCCAAACAGAGTGCAATGAATCATCAAAAAGATCATACATCATGACCAAGTAGGGTTCATACCATGCATGAAAGGATGACTCAATCTATGCAAATCAATAAATATAATACATCACATAAACAGAAACTAGGAAAAAAATCACATGATCATCTCAATAGACACAGCAAAAACGTTTGAACATGAAGGGGTTGATGATGGAAACATAGACTAAGATAAGAATAGAATTTTATCTCAATCTGAAAAAGGCCATTTGTGACAGACTGACTACACTATGTCACATGGAGAAAAACTGAAAGCTTTCCCTCTAAAGTCAGGAGCAAATTTGCCCACTGTCACCTCTCTTATTCAACATAGTAGTTTAAACATTAGCAAGAGCAATTAGGCAAGAAAAAGAGGTAAAAGCTGTTCAGAAAACTGGCTATTCATACACAGAACATTGAATCTAGGCCCTAATCTCTCACTATGTACTAAAGTCAAAATGGACCAAAGAACTAAACATGA
Source organism: Chinchilla lanigera (assembly GCF_000276665.1). NCBI lineage: Eukaryota > Metazoa > Chordata > Mammalia > Rodentia > Chinchillidae > Chinchilla > Chinchilla lanigera. The sequence goes on along the minus strand of NW_004955408.1, from coordinate 19,971,851 downwards.
AAATACAAATACTCAAACTTGGTAGAAAATAGAAGAAGCAAAATTGTTGAAGTCATAGGTGTAGGTAAGGACTTTTTGGTCAGAAACAGGTTGCACAGTTAATAGTACCATGCATCAATAAACAGGATTATAGCAAATTAAAAAGCTCCTGCACAGCAAAGGGAACAACCCTAACAGAGTGAAAAGACAACCTACAGAATGAGAAAAGAAAATTGCCAGCTGTTCCTCAGACACAGGACTAATATACAGAAATGCAAATTAAAACAACACTGATTCCATCTTACTCCAGAAAGAATGGCTATCATCAAGAAATCAAATAATAACAAATACTGGTGAGGCTGGGCAGGAAACGGAACCTGTCTACAGTGGTGGAAATTTAAACTAGTGCAACCGTTATGGAAATTAGTAGAGAAATTCTTCAAAAAACTAAAACTAAAAATTTTCTTTTACCCCGCTAATCCCCTTGTAGGTATCTACCAGAAATAATTAAAGATATATTGCATAAGAACTACATATTAATGTTCATAGAAGCAAAATTCATAATAGCTAAATCTTAGAAGCAGCCTGTTTATCTACAGATGAATGGATAAATAAAATTAGGTATTGGTGCATAGTGGGGTACTATCATGCCATGAAGAAGGATAAAATTAGTTCATTTGTAGGAAGGTAATTGCATGCTGAGGCCATAATGTAAATTATGTTAATTAATTGTATGTTAATATGTTAATTAGCATTATATGTTATTAATATGTTAATTAACATATTAACATTAATTAATTATGTTAATAATGTTAATTATAATCAAATGCATAGTTTAAATATCACATTGGTTTCTCTTCTATGAGACATCCAAATTATAAATATATAGCAAAATGAAAGGTAGATGAGAGGAAGTAGAGAGATAGATCTTTCTTAAATGGAAAGGGAATCAAGAGATGTGGGGAGCAGGAGGGATGGAAGGGAAAGGGACAGGAAAAGGGAAAAGGATTAAGGTGTGTTGTGTCCATGTACCAACTTCATAATGTAAACACTATGTACTGCAAACAGATACTGAGAAAAATTGTAAACAATGAAATAAAGGTGTTTCTTAGCCAATAAAGGAAATTTACTGGCAATAGGCTGCTATCAAGAGGTTGGGCCTTGAGGTGATTATTATGTCATGAAACTTCTTCTCCAAGAATGGACTTAGGAGCCCTTGCGAGATGCTTGACAAAGGGATTTCACTCATTTTTTTCCTCTGCCTTCTGTGTGTGAGTACAGAGATTTTCTTCCTCTTGCACAGCAAACCTTTCAAGGTGCCATCTTGCAAGGAGACAACATCCTGCTCCAGGTGCTAGCACCTTAGCCTCAGACTGCCTAGCCTGGAGAACCATAAGAAATAAATGTCTTTCTGTAAATTCCCCACTCCCTGATATTTTACCGTAGTAGCACAAAACAGATCAAGAGCGTACCTAGTGCGTCATGAGAAAGGGTAGAGGTACAGATGTACTTTAGATAGTAGGGTCAAAATGGCTAATTACAAGACATTTATAAGAAAAGGAGAAGGTGGATTGTGAAGAGTGAGAAGAACAAGACGGCAACAATAGCTAAATCATGAGATCATGGTGCGGAACAACCGAGCCAATGCTAATCTTGCAGAGCATACAGTCCAGGTATTGTGAGACATTAGAACAATGGACTGTCCAGCAGCCTACGGTAGGACCTCTGAGGAGGGTTAGAAACATTACTTGTGGAGAGGAAGCAGAGCCCCTCCAGGAGCTTCCTGAGAGTCAGGAAGAAGGAGAAAGCCTCGACAGTACACAAATGCCACAGGTACTATTCCACGTGTCCCAGAAATCATGCTGGGGACTTCTCCAGGCCTCACAGCAGCTTTGGTTTAGAATAAGGGAAGTCTAAAAAACTGCAAAAGGGAATAGAGATCAAGGGAAACAAATAAACAAAAGTAAAGTGAAAGTGTAAGACAAGTAGCTGTTTCTTATGAATTTATAACATTTAAATATTTGTATGTATTATGTATTTATAACACCCTGGTTAAAACACTGGCCTTGATCTCACACATGCCTGGATATAATAACCAGGGCAGACACACACTACCTGAATTATCCCAAGAAATGTGTTTCACCCTCTGTCAGTTCACACCTCGTAAAATATGAGTGAAAACAGTAACTGCCTGTGTGGGTTCTATGGCAAAAATGTGTGACTAGATAATGCGTTAAAGGTGCTTAAACTGGGGCTGGGGATTTAGCTCAGCGGCAAAAGCGCCTGCCTGGCATGCGCAAGGTCGTGAGTTCGGTTCCCGGTACCGGAGAAAAACCAAAAAAAAAAAAAAGACAAAGGTGCTTAAACTAATACTTGGCTTACATAAAGACTCGATGAATTTGAGCTCTTATAATTATTATTTCATGGGTAACTTGCATTTTTGGTCATGGGCAAGCTTGAGCGACTGCAGACTTTTAAGTCAAGAAGCCATTCTTTCAGTATTCACAATCTGATATTGCAAGCAAATGATAGGGATTTACAGACTGAGTCATTGTTTTTGCGTGTAGAATATTGTCATCACAGAACAAAAGCGCAAAGTTACCCCGGTAGAAAAACACTCATAGTTACCAATTACAGTTTGTTAAAGGAACTGCTGTCTTCCCCTATTAGTATTGATGAGTAGTTAACTGTCGTTTTTCTCTCGTATCAGTATATGTTATATACTTTTGACCTTTCCCTGCTCTGTGAATAACAGTGCAAAAACAATGCATTTTAAGGACAATAAAGAGGCATAAGATGGGCATTTTTGGGTCATAGATGAGCATCCCCTCCTTGTGTAATTGCGGAAGACTAGGACAGCTCCTGACCCAGAATTTCTGTCTCTTGTCTGCCATCATGCCTGAAATTCTAGCCTACTTTCAGCCTCCCTATTTTTCAATAGTTCACCATCCATGAGAGCTGTAATAGAGTTTTCAGGCAAAGCTTTAATAAGAAATCACTTATCATGCTGTTGGCTTAGAAAAAGACAACATGACCTTATAAAAATGGAAAGATGTGCGGAGAAGTACCAGGAAGGCAAGCAATATTACAAGAGAACATATTTCCAGTTGTACCTATCTTTTTGTTTAGGAAAAAATAACATGGTTTCCAATGTTTTCTGTCTCGCATACCCAAAACTTTTGGTTTTAGTTTCTTCTTAAGAAGAAGTCCTATCAAAAATGGACCATGATTCCCAGAGGCCCAGGGGTTCCCAGTATTCCTGGATATACAGCAACTGAAAATTTTAATTAACTATGCACTTATGTAGATTTCAAATAACATGAACTAGTTTTATAGATTTCTTTTTCCTTTTGGTGTGTATTGATATTTTGAGCTTCTAACTTGATTAACAAGATACTCTTACATTTGCTTTTTATAAAATAGGGTGAATAGTATTTTAAAGATTTGTTTCAAAGTAACAATTGTATGCTCATTATGAGAAACGAGCCGTATTCATACAGCAGAGGTCTCTGCTAAGAGTACGTATTGCATCTGATCTGAAAACTCACTGAAGACAGTTGTGAAGATGATTTAGTTACTCAATAGTCCACATTCAGAATATCTATCAATTTCTAAAATCACCAAAGCACCGTCCTGGTCTTTCTTATCGACAGGAACAGTAAAGCTGAATTACCGGCACTAACACTGTAAATTTAAAGAACTGTGTTGAGTATTGTAAAAGTTCGATCTGAGGTTGGCTCTGTTATTTCAAATCTACAAAATTAAGCAACCTGATTCTAGTGCCACATAGATGGTGTAACCATATCCCAGTGTATCTCTCACACTGAATGCAGCTGTGGAGCTGTGAAGAATGCAGTGGAGGGGTGTTAGAGGATTTAAAGAGTGATGAACAGATTCGGAAGAAGGCAGGAGTCCACAGTACCAGGGAACTCCTTGGCAAAGAAGGAACTGGATTGATTGACTGATCGATTGATTTTTGGGAGGAGGTTGTTTTGTTTTTTTTTCTGGTTTTCCATAACCTAATCTCCATGAAAGGTGAAACTCAAAACCAATTTTGAGGTACAAAGACGGCACCTTCTTATTCCAGTTGGAGAAGAGGGAACGGTAGTTCTCAGCACTAACAGACAAGCATAAACTCTCACTCTTCACCTCCCATTCTTTTTCCCATTTCTTACATCATGGCTGCAGAAGGCTCCTAGAGTAGCAGCAGCGGCCCCAGAAATAGGAGTGCACAGGAGTCTAACATCTGAGAAAGGAATATCCCTCCCTCTTCCTTGGAACTACAGTTCTGAGAGGAGGGGAGGCACATCACCCCACCCCTGCTTCTATACTCCTATAAGTTGGCCCTGAACAAAGTCCTACTCATAGCAGTGCACAGCAGAAGGTGTTTACCAAAGCCCTAGCATTCTTTTTTAATTTTACTTAATTTTATTAGTACACGTTTGCAATACATAAAGATTACCTTTATCATGGGGAATTTGCACATGTGCATAACACATCTTAATTCTCTTTTGTTCCCTTCCTTTCCCCTCCCATCCCTTCCTGCTCCCATCAACTTTTGTTCCCTTTCCAATTTGAAAAAGCTGTATTTCCATTTTTTCTTTGATTCTCTCTTTTTGAAATCCCTGTTCCTGCCTTGCCTCCCTACTTCCTCCATCTCTTGGGAAGCATCTTCCCAGTCCTCTAGAATGGTAGCATTTTTCAGATACGGAGAACAGAAAGAAACTCCCTAGGGAAATGTTCTTTATGAACTGCTGGACTCACATGTTGGCTGTGCACACATGAACATTAAAAATTTGATAGTTGAAGTAACAGAGAGACCACCACCTGAGTCTCAAGGGGGCCACTACATTGTACACAGGTGGAGCAGATCTGAATATCATTGTACAGTGTTTGGGCACTGATGTGACAGTGGACCCATACCCCACATATTGCACACTGTAACGCAGCTTCAACCAAAGTGACACAACCAAAGCTATAAACATTCTCCACAGGATTTAGCAAGACTCAAGGCTTGTAGTATTCAAATGTCCATGACTTTATGCAATATTACTAGGCATATAAAGGACCTTCTGTGAGCAAGGACAATTAATAAATATCAATGCCCAGATGACAAGAAATGTTAAAATTATTCACTAAAGAGTTTAATGGATAAAAATGCTCTAAGATGCCACTGTAACTACACCCGAAACAGCTGGAAAAACAGAGACTTATAGAAAATGATGATACAAGAAGAATTAATGGGAATAAGGACTAAAAAGAATAAAATAAAAGAAATTAAAATTTTCTTGGATGGGCTAAGTAGCACAGTGCATATGTTAAAGTCAGTTCATGTTAAAATAGATCAATATAAATTAATCTGTGAAAACAAAGAGCAAAAAATGTTTGAGGTAAATGAGTGAAACTCTGTGGGAAAATAACTGAATGGCTATAGTTATCTCTGACAGAGAAGAGGAAGAGGGAAATATTATAACAATTTTTAATGCAATAATGGCTGAGAAACTCCCAAATTTGGTGAAACTCTTAAGTTTAAAGATTCAGGGTCAGCATATCGAAAGCAAGAAAAATTCTAAGAAATTCAGACCTAGAAATATCATAATTAAACTGCTTTAAAATTAAGATTAAAAAACTGTAAGATAGCATTTTACTTATACAGAAATGATTTGAATGACTGCAGATTTTTTTTTTTTTTTTTCAGAAAACATGAAGGCCTGAAGGAAGTTTAAAACTGTCTAAACGTGCTGGAAAAAACAAAACAAAATGAAACAACACTAGAATTTTGTATTCAATGAGTGTATCCTTGATGGATGAAGGAGAAGGAAAAAAACAGGAAAAATGAAACAAAATTTAGATGTAGGAAAACTAATTAATAGATTGCTTGCCAAAAATCTGTTTTGACATTTAGCAAATACATTCAGACAAGAAAAGCAACTTAGTTTTGATCACTTAGTTATTTGGTAACCCTGTTTCTCAATTATTTTTCAATTGGTCTATAATAAAAGTCTATAAAATTTCTCCAAAGCCCAGTAAACACCAGTCTGATATGGTAATGACTGGAAAGTATTCTTTTCCTCAGGTATAAATTTTAGTTACATGACTATATTCCTTCTATTGACATGGAAAATGAATGGTCAATTTTTATCATGTTCGGTTTTAGAATTTGTACTGAATTTATAAAAAAATAAAGGGGAGTCTTTTATGAATTGCCACAAAAAAGGATCTGCATACATTTTAGGAAATATAAAGAAAGCAGGACTTTAGGAAGTGATTTTTTTCTTACCAATTGAAGGCAAAGCAGGGTTATCGTAAAAGTGAAAATAGCTCCATTTTCCTACTCTAAATTCCACCAGAGTCCCCAAATCTCTTCAACTCTCAGGCATGAGACAATCTAGACAACCGATCTTTTGAGCTAGGCCAAAAGATATCCTTTGCAGAGATATTACTGGTTTTAAGATCTAAATACTTACGTGAGTATCTTCAACCATGATTTAGATAGTGATAAAAAAAATCATGAGAAAAGAGAGATCTAGACTTATCTTCATACTATTTTGAAGTTTTTAGATTACTTCTGTAAGTTTAATGTACACATGTTGATCCTTTGCTAAACTAACATTTCGAGGGAGCTGAAGTTCCCACCAAATGCTAAGCTTTGGCAATGAATCTTCTTGATAAATCCTGTCCTTCTTCGCGACTATTCTTTTTAAAAGTATACTCAGTCTGAAAATGTGCTATTTTTCTTGATTCACTTATAGTCTGCTTAAGAATTGCTTCCCCATCTGCTTTTCCTCCTTGTTTTAGTTGAAAAAGAAGGACTGCCTGATTCAGTAGATGAAGAGATATCAGGAAGCACCCATGCACTCATTATGATGCTAAAATCTTGTTTCCTGTTAGCCAGTATGGCCCTCCTGGGCATTCCATTTTGCTGTGATGACGTTTTGTACCTGACATTTCTCTGAAATACTTTCCCTGTTTAGGATTTTGCACTGGTGAAGGTACAAGTAAAGGACCACTTTCCGCAGAAACTTAAGACCTATAAAATATGTTCTTACCATTTAACAGGCCCCCAAACAGGTCCATGTGTCTTTGCATATGGAGGACTTGATCAAAATGCATTGTTCCTGCCCCAATTTTCTAGGTAAATGGAGCAATGAGAACTGATTACCTAAGCAGATATTAAGATTTCATTGCTTCGTTGTTTTGCTTTAGAAAGATTTATAAAACTCAAGTCCTCTCAGAGTGATTTAAAATTGTTTGTTATAATCTCATTGATGGGATCCTCTTTTTGATTTTCTCTCCAAGTAGCATGACAAAATAGGCCACCTCTCAACAACTTGCAGGAAAGGAAAGTTGAGCACAGCCCAGGCCATTCTAAGCAGGAAGCAAGGAGGGAGACCGCTGGTATAGATCTGATCTGTGACTCCCAGTGGCGACCATGTCTTTTTAACCCTATTCTCAGATCAAGTGGGAAATTACAAACACATTAATGCCCTCCAGTCAAATACTTGCCAAGATAACAGATGGCCAATACCACTCAGTAACCTTGACCTTGCAGTGGCTTGCATTGCCAATCAGACAAAGGATCTCCTCTCCAGGGAAAACATTGTCTTCTGTACATCACAGCATGTTCAACCAGCACTGCAGATTTAGTAAAACACATAGCCCGTGCAGGGAATATGGACACAGTATTTTCACTCACATGAACTAAAATACCAGCATGGTATATAAATTCCCTGAAACCTTCAACTGCCTCTACATAAGCAGTGGAGAGAAAAATGGAACACTGCTGAGCCAGAATCAACAGTTATATTCAACATCTGAAATCAAAAAGCTCTGTTTGGAGCTGATGGAATACTTGAGGGTCATACACCACACAAATAAGTGCCCATCTAAATCACAGGAAACAGCTATTGTTTATAGATTAAATACGTATTTTTAACTCAATGTGCTCAGATAGATCCATTAGGCATGAAAATCCTGCAGATATTTGACAGCAATTACAATTTGGTGGCAAAGAAGAGTGCTCTGACCAGCGGTAAAACTCCACGAGCACAAATGCTGCCACGAGGAAAATATCTAAATAGATGCATGGATGCTGAAAGGGAGAACCCAATCATAAAGCTCTATTGAGAGGTCCTCAGGGACCTGAGTTGCTAAGTCTACAACAAGGCAGTATTCTTTTTGAGATGGGAGCTCCATCTTGGGAAGTGCAGTAGGCATGCTCGTGCAGTAGGACATAGCATCTTAAAGATTCTCTGACTTGGAAGGAAGAGGGTAGAGTGCATGTGCCTACTCTGACCTTTACCATAACTGCTGACTCTTTCTGAGGAGTAATTCAGTATAATGAGCAAGAACTTGTGCTCTTGATCCCTGCTGAGTGTGTGCTTAAGCCCTGACACTGACACCTCCCTATGGCCTAGCATAGCATTTAAATTCTCTTCCTCAGTTTCCCCATCAAGCAAGGATTTTACAAGGTACTGTGATCATCCAATAAAGTGGATTATGTTAATTATGTCCTTGGCATGATGTTTGGTACTTTCACTCATTAAATGTTGGTTATTACTAATAAATATTCATCATGGCTATTAATATATTACTAGGCATGGTAAAATGACTTACATATTCTGAGCATGTTTCCTGCTTTGCAGAAAAGACATTGGGATAGATTATAATGACACAATGCTTACAGTTCTAATATTCCATACTTTTATGATTCCATTTTATTTCTGCTAAGTATATATGCCTGCTGCAGATATGCAGTCTCATGTATTGGGGGGTAGAATTGTTGAGCTGGCATTTCCTTTGCTAATGTGTTGGAAGCATTCCCTCATTAAATCTTTTTTTTTTTTTTTTTTTTTTTTGGTACTGGGAATTGAACTCACAACCTCATGCTTGCCAGGACCTCATTAATTCTGTACAGCATTTGCAACTTGCTGGCAAAGGAGAGCAAACTATTAACAGATGATGAAACTGAGCCCCACATAAGTTAAGGGTCTTTACAGTTTTGCAGGTAGCAGGACTGGAAGCTGATTTATACCAGCAAAAGGATTGAAAAAAGAGATTAGAAGCACAAGTGCAAGAGAAACACTTACAAAGAGACCTGACATGGTGATGCTGGCACTTGGGCAGAGATGATGCCCAAGATAGTTTTGAGATGTCTGAAACTCCAACTCTGCAGCCAAGGAGAAGGAAAGAGAAGTGATGTCAGGGTAATTTATTTAGCATAAATAATGTATTCCTTAATTATCTGTCACATGATTAAGTAATTCTGATGTAAATAATTGAAATCAAGAGAAGGGGAGGGCATCAAGTATGTAGAGCACTGTTTTTAAAAATGTACTTGCCAAGGAAGGCAATTTAGATTTCCAATAAAAGTTTCCAGGATCACTTATTTGCCAGCCCTTCCTGCTAAGTGCTATCATGTGCCAAGGGTGGTGGTGTTAGGCTCTGGAGATAATGATGAACAATCCAAATTCCAAATTTAAAGCAGTTCCCAATCTAATGAGGAAGATACCTATATAGCCCTGGAATCCCATTATAAGCATCACTGGCCCTTATGAGATCAGAGAAAGGAGTAAGAATTGGAAGATTCTCTTCAGAAGAAATAGAACAAACAAGTGCTGGATATCTAAGGGATAAGGCGGGAAGGAAGTTTGCCGCAAAAAGGAAGAATGATATCCTGCCACTCAAACAGAACCTAATTAATTTCTTCTTTTTTTGTTGTGAAAGAAATGAAGATTGCTCTCAATGAATGCTAGCCCCACTCTAAGGAATAACTCAATGAGACGACCTACTAGGCAGAAGCAGAGTTCAAATTCAAAAGTAGGGATGTGTGAGGAGTGTTGGTGTCAAACTTCCTGTTCTTGGATCTTATCACCACTGATTAGTGACTGGTAGACTTACTTTGGACAAGTCACTTCTGTTTCTCTAAGTTTGTTCATTGTAACAGAAAAACAAGAGTAGTAACAATCACGTCAATTTTGTAAATTTACCATGAGCATTAAATGAAATGATACATACACTGTGATTTGCACAGAGTCTGAGAAATAAAGGAATCTTTAATGTAATAATAAGTGTTATTATTCAATATGATTATTGGTTATGATTTCTAAAAGAGCATATAAGTCTCCAAACATCTGGGAATCCAACCAAAATAACAATCTTTTGAGACAAAGCAAATAATCTCTGGATTCTGAGAGCAACTTCCATGTACCACATACCATACATATAGTATAATATAATTTATAGTACTTATAGAATTGAAAGTTTACATCAAATTATAAAATGTATAGAGCTCCACTTCTCAAGAGCAAGGACTTCACTAGACTTTTCTACTTATTAGCTTTGATATTTTGAGTAAGTTCTCTATCCGAATCACTTATTTTTTATCCTCTGAAAAATGGGTTCATCTTCTCTTTCTGACTTGTTAGAGGAACTTCCAGTGCTGGAGTCTGAAAACTATGACAATAGAAAATAAAACCCCTGGGTCTTACAGTACTATGTGGTTAAATTAAAATCCTAGCCTCAGCCCTTGTCCTAACATTTTCCACAAAAAGCTGAATACTTCATTCATGTAAGCTCACTTTTTCTCTTCCTTGATTTAATTTCAGTAAAATATGTGTGACAGAATTTACCACCTCAGCCATTTTCAAGTGTGCAGTTAAGAGTGGCATTGGATATACTCCTAATGCAGTGCAACTGGCTCTGCTATCCACCTCACTTCCAGAGCTGTTTCCAGCTTTAAAAACTGACACTCTTGACCATTAAACTCTTCCATTAGGAGCTTGTGGTCCCTGGAAGACACTACTTATGTCTATAACTATGACTACCAATGTACCTCACATATGTGGAATTCTGCTGTATTTATCTTTTGCGATTGGTTCATTTTGCTTAGTATAATGTTCTCAAGTGTCATCCACATTTTAGCATGTATTAGAATTTTTCTTCTTTTACTGCTCAGTAACACCCTGTCGTATATGTAGATACCACTTTATTCTTTTCTTGCATCCAGGACACAAAAGGAGTTGCGTCCACATTTACCTTCTGTGAATAGTGGCACTATGTCCACTAAGCTCTTTTTCAATTACTTATATGGAAGATCTATCTGCCTTACATAAAATACTGGGATGACTCTGCAATTATCCCCTTCTCATCTGGGCTTTTTCATGTTGGAGAGTCTTAATCTGGGGCTAAAAGCATTGTGGTTTTGGACACACAAAATCCTCCCACCTAAGGGTGTGCTAGTTGTTACCCAGAACACTGTATATCTCCCTGTTTTTCCTTTGCTCATTCATTGAATGAATCAAGATGGACTATTCACACATAAAAACCTCCTTGCTTTTTCTTCCTCTATGCATGTGAATCTTGAATCTAATGATTTAAATAAGATTTTAACAGGTTCTGAGGATGAAGATCCTGATGGACAGTACAGAATCCAATCTCTAGAAAATCTTGATGTTAGGATCACAGTGTGCCCCCCCCCAAACTTAATTATAAAGTGGAAACTGTGAAATGCACACGCTAGCTCTATGAAATGTGTCATGCCCCATTTGGTGTGAATATCAATTAAGGTTTGGTTATAAGCAACAGAAATTAATTCTGGTTTATTGCGTTAATCCAAATAGATAAATAAAAGCATAAATCTGAATAGAAGAAAACTTAAGTAACCGAGCCTCTGAGAAGATGATGAGTGGGCTGCTCTGAGGATCAAAATCACAGGACACAGTGCACAGTCTCTTCCTGGTGCTCCTGTTGTGATGGATTCCCGCCAAGCATTTGCTGCCCTTATATCATTCCTAAAAGATTCAGATGTCCAATGGACAGTCTGGTTGGCCTGTTTGGGGTCATGTTCCTGCCCTTTGTTCAGAGCAGAGAAGGATATCTTGAGTGAATATCACACAAAGATTATCCACATTGGGCAAAGTGTGATTTTTCAAAGGAAAGCTAAAATGCTTTGACCAAAGAAGGGGGAACGGATGCTGGGCAGGCAAAAACAACAGATGTCCATTGCAGCAGGTCTATTTGGTGTATTTTCGATGAGCCAAAAGACCAGAAATCATGCAAAGACACTTACAGAAACACACACACACACACACACACACACACGACTTTGTGTTAATTCCCAAAGTAAGTTGTAAGTCCAGCTCAGATTTGGCTGACTTTGTTCCCCTTTGGTTCTTTTCTTGCTTAAAAAAAAAAAAAAAAAATGCTTTTCTGTCTGCAAGTTCATTTCTTCTGAATAGTTTTTCCTACCACATTTTTGCTACATCGAGGGTATTTTTTATAAATATAATCAGCTGAGAATGCAATCCTATCTGATTCATTTTATTGAATAAATATCAGATGGTGCCAGATAGAAGTGTCATACACACTCATGCTAAAAGCTATACAAATTATTTTGTACTATTTTTAGTTGGGGGGGAATTGGAAGTTTTTTTGTTAAGTGATGATATACTTTTATTGTCCTCTCATACCTTGAAGACATATATCTTTTCTCTAATGAAGCGTTTTCTAGAAAGTAGAATACAGTCCTCTGTTTCTAATCTTTCGATGCCACTGATTGCTATGGTAACCTTGGGTTTCTTGATTTATAAATCTATTTTTTTGTGAAAGGAGTAATTTCAGTTTAATTTACTAATGGATTTTTCTTCAATTTTTAATAACAAATAAGTCTGACCACACCCTTTTTTATTAAAATTCTGTAATTGGAATTTTACAAATGAAAAGGTTATTTCTTAAAGACCTTGAAATGTAATATATAGTAGGAAAAAAAAAAACCCAGGAAAAAGTGAATAAAGTAACATATCAAAGTCAAAATAGAGTAGCAACTTCAATAGCAATTTCTTTGAAAAAAAATACAGCATTTATCTTAGAAGATCAAAAGATAAGCTCGGAATAGTAATCAGAGTACCAAAAAAACTCACAAGGTAAAATTCCCAAATTCATGAAGCACTGTGCTCAAGAATGCATCTATTTATTTATTCTTCGTTGTGAAAAATCCTGGAATGTAGATTTAAATAGACAGATCCAAATGGTATTTTGACACATACCATCAGGGCTAAATGTGCCCTAGTTTACTTCAGTTCCTGCTTCATTTATACTGGATTCAATGTTGGATCCAAACAACTACAGAAAATTTTAACTTGAAACAAAGTGAAATGTCCTAACAAATCTAGTTGTCTGTCAACTGGCTTTGTGTTTATTCCCTTTGCAAAATCAACAGGGAGGTTTAGAGGAAAGGGAAGAAGGCCAAGAAAGCTTCAACTTCTATTTAAGTTCCTTGTCTATGTGCTGTGTGTCTTTAGGCAATCTATGAAACTACTCTGAACTGTCTCTTAAGAGGTACTACCCAGCCTACATCAGGTGATAGTGTTAATGTTAAGGTGGAGAATGGTGCTAAAGGTTTGTGAAATTAGTAAGATGTACTAATTGTAGGGAACTTTAATGCAGGGGCCAAGCCCTGAAATTCACTCCCAGGGCAGAAGGTAGGGATTCAGACCCCTTATAGAGCCTGTACCTCTTATCATATTTCTATATGGTCCCTGGGAGCACAGTGTAAGTATTTGGTACAATAAACATCACCAAAATACAACACATCTCACACAGGGAAGTGGTAAGTTTATTTCATTAGTATATATTTCCTTCAATGTTCCTCAGATTGAACAAAAATATGGTATATATCCATTCTCAAAGAACAAAGAATTAGGCCTCTATTTTGTGAAGTTACTCAGGTCTTACAGGAAAAATCTTCCTTCAAAACTGTGGGTCATGCCTGGAAATTGCAGACATCCACAAGAAAAATATGATCTTTTTCTTCTATGTAATAGGCTCTCAAAGTTAATGAGTGTTTGTTGAATGAATTTTGACTGAGAGGGAAGGATAAATAATAATTTCAGCATGGCCTAATTCTTCATTTGTGTCTTCAACTTTCATAAAATGTATTTCATGTATATTATTTCATAATAATAGTTGCCTACAGGGGAATATTTGTGAAATACAGAATATAAATGAAACAAGTAAAACTTTCTCTCATTCTACTCCCCAAATACAATCCCTGGCAAAATTATGTGGAATTCCTTTCTTGTATGCATACACATGAGTAGGTATGGTGAGTACATAGGGTGTATATTCAAATTTTCTCTTATGATTTTGAATGTATTTTCCAGGCCTGCTACTATTCTTAGAAAACATATATCTAATAGCTTTTTAAAATTTTACCATGTGATTCTGCCAAATTTGTTTTGGTCTATCCCAAATTTTGTGTTTTTAAAAAGTTACTCTAAAAATAAAATCTCAGGGGCTGGGGATTTAGCTCAGCGGCACAGCACCTGCCGGGCAAGTGCAAAGTCGTGAGTTCGATTCCTGGTACCAGAAAAAAAATGAATAAATAAATAAATAAATAAAAATTAAAAAAAAAATAAATAAAATCTCAGTTTTAAAAGTAAAATCAAAGTCTGGAGAGGCCATAGTGAAATTCCCATTTATCCCACACTGCCCCAAGCCCTATCCAGTAACAGATCTCCCACACTTTTCTCTACCGGGCAAAGAACTTCTGTGCAGCCACAACCAAGATTTCTACATCTTTGGTTCCCTAGATCAGTAACATGAGTATGTGAGAGTCTCAAGTCCAATTGCAAACCCACTACTTCATAATCTACCTTTTCACAAGATGGCAGCTCACTTGTACACTTGCTGAGGACTGAGAAACAGGTGTCAAGTGGGGCATGGCAAACTACAGCTCTCCGGCCTGTGGTCCAAACACAGCCTGCTGCCTATTTTGTTTGCACGCCAACTATGAGAGGCTTTTACATTTTTAAATGGTTGAAAACAAAAGGAAGATTAATATTTAGGGATACATGAAAATTGTATGAAAATCAAAGTTCAGTGTCCATAGTAAAATTTTAATGGAACATAAACCTGAATATTTGCTTATGTATTATCTATGGCTGCTTCTGCGCTACGAGTACAGAGATGAGACCATGGGTGTCCCTGTTTAAAACATTTACTATCTGGCATTTTCCAGAAAAAAAAATTGGTCAACTTTTGGTCTATCTAGCAGAGTACCTAGGACACTGAACACATACTTTCTCTGATATAACCATACATGCAAAAAGAAACTAAAAGCAAATGAGTAAAAAAAAGTATCCAAGGCATCACTTACTTGAGAATCTTTACCTTATTTAATTTTTGCTTATTTATTAGTTATCAGTATTCCCCCTCTGGAATATAAATTTCAAAATGGTAGAGATCATCTTGTTGCCTGAAGGTATATCTCACAGAAAATAAATATTTCAAGATGATTAACAAATTAGGTGAAATAAATGTCAAATACTTTCTGCTAGAAATGGACTTGTTGCTATGCTTTTTCTTAGAAGAACCGTAATGAAACATTAGAGAAAAACGTCAGTGTCCATTCCTTTATTTATGTTAAGAAAGATTACTTAAAAGGTGTGGTTCAGGTACTTTAGGAAGTTTGCCATATTTATACAGGTTTTCCCCATTAGACCTAGGATTTCAAAGCACTCAAAACGATAACTTTAATTCCTATAACGAAGTCATGAATTTCTGAATGAAATATTGATGCAACTCACAGAGAGATATTTAATTCTTTTTTATGGAAATACAAAGTTTACTGCACTGCCTTTGTTCTTAGAAGAGCATTGCACAAGTCTACAAGTCTACTGGTTTGTCATCCACTTCTGTGATAACCTCAGGAGTTATCAAGTAAGAAAAACTTCTCGAAAAGCTCTTTGTAAGAGGTGGTAACATAGGAAAACCACAGGGGAAAGGAAGGTTGGACCAAGTTCTCAGGCCAGGAAGAATTGGGCTAACTAGCTTTGGCCGAGTTCATTTAGGACTACAGGCGAGAAATGTAAGAATAATCAGCAAGATAAGATGGAAGCAAAGAAAGAGAAAGGTAATTCGTGCTCCTAGAGAATGAGGGATGGATTTAAAGGACCATGTTTCAGATTTATAGGATATTCCCCTCATTTCTAGCTGATTCAACATCTGAAATTCTTAACAGATGAAGGGAGAATTTACGTACTCCGGTACTGTTATGTCTTCATTTTTGTGGTGGCAGGGAATGAACTCAGGGGCTCGTGCATCCTCAGTAGGCATTTTAAATTTGTGCTACATTTCTAGCACCCAGGTACTCTTTTAATTATGCAAAGAAATGTCTAGCCAGAAAATCTGTGGTTTGCTCACTTAGTTAGCCCTCTAACTTAACTCACTTGTTTAAATTCTGCTGCTTTCAACAGCTTATTAATCCAACATTTTGATATGCACATTACTTCAGCTTTACAAGGTACTAATATTAGTGTTTTGTTTGTAATGCTGGGCCTGAAGACACCATTTCTGTGGTGAAAGTAAGCTGACAAAGTTGACTTTAATACTAAGACACAGGGCTTATGATGGGTTCAGGATTTCATAATTCTTTTATTTTTTTGGCCAAATTCATTTTCTCTATGTGGTAACTGCAGAAAGAAAACCCAAACAAGTTGGAATCCAACTTTCTGCTGTTTGTATAGTGATTTTGTGTATTTTACCCTTGTGTGTTAAAGCATGGTGTAGCATTTCAAAAATGCACTTATTACACAATAGCCTGGGATTTATTTTATGTAAAAAAACACAATTTATTTTATTTAAAAAACACTATATATATTTTTCTTCAGAAATAAAAATTTTAAAAAGCATATATATTAGAAAATTATATATAAATTACACACATATATATGTATATTTCTCTATTTGAAAGGATTTAATTTACTAGGAAATCTCCCTGCAAATCAACTCCATTCCATGGTCTCCATGTCTTTTTCCATGAGGCTACTACAGATTGTATTTGAGGATTCCTTTGCTATCCAATGATTGCTCTACATTTTTTCCACTGTGTGTTGGTCTGGGGATTATTGTGCAAGGGGAGAAACAATACAATACAGGACACATATTTTATATGATTATTTATAATAGTCACCCAAAGAACTATATACTTTTGTAGTGGAAATCTGTATATACTTTTGTTGTGGAAATCTGCACTTTTGTGCAGGAAATCTGTCCACACACTAGACCAAGAATCCCGCTGACAGCCTGGATCCCGCGGTAATGTCCTGCATGAGTCCAGCTTAAGACCTAGAGCTCATAACAGTGCCTCACATGTGTCCACCTGGAGGCCCAGAGCTCATAACAACATCTCATGCAGGCATCTTTCATGGATCTGCACTGCAAAGGTGCAGTGGTGGAGTCTAGGTCCACCAAAGGTCAGTGGTGGAATCTAGGAAGTCTGTGCCAGAGGAATGAAGGATCTGGGCTAGCAGGCTGAGTGATCTGCACTGGAGCCAGGAAGTGACACGCAGAAGAACCAGAGCTCCCCTGAAAGTTACCACAGCCACCTCAGCAACAGTGAGGTCCCGAGCTCCTCCAGTGATCAAGATGGCAGAGTTCCCATCAGGGAAGCCAACACAGCAAGCTTCTTCAGGAGACGCCAGTGACAAGCATGACAAGCTCCTCCAATAGAACCAACAGCTCCTAACAGCTTCTACCAGCTCCCAAAAGCCTTTTCTCTGCTCCCAACAGCCTACTTCTTCTTCTCCAGTTTTGCCTCTTATGCTGCTGGCGACGGTCCCCAGGTGGGCCTCCCACACCCAGCACCACACTTACTCAGTTCAGCTGGGGGTTATAAGTTGACCAGTTATCAATCCACTACACCTTGTTACTCTTCAGAACCAGCTAGTTAATTATACCCAGTGTATGACATTACTATCAGAGACCTGTGCTTGGCCCTCCCTTGCCTTTATTTTTCAGTTATTCCATTTTATTTTCATGCATTTTATTTACAATTCCAAGACCCATTTGTCTACATACTCTCAAAAGCTAACCATTCTAACATGAGTATCTATTTTTTTTTCTCTTGGTGCAGAATTAGCAGATAAAATAGAGACTCTCAATTAAATTTAAAGTTCAGTAAAGTATGAAACAATGTTAATATAATGATGTCTCAGATATTGTTTGGAAATATTTATACTAAAATGACTTGTTTTTCTGAAATTCAAATTTAACTCAGCATCTCAAGTATTTATTTGCTAAATCCAGGACTCAGAGAATCATAGTTTGGTGTCATCTGTATATAGTGTTTGTTCTGATGTCAAAATTTGTGGATAATGATTTTTGCTCTCTTTCTTCCTCTCCCCACTTTCTACTTAGAGCAGGACTTTCACACACTTCATCTTTCGGCCTAGGTGCTACGCAGGCATGACTCCTGCTTTGATGAGTACTTAAAGGTTTCAGTGGACTTCTTGGAATACATTCATCACTGAGGCTCCAATGATGAAAGCACAAATTAAGACAAATACCTAGTTTCCAATCACCATGAGCAATATTATGATGAGCATGCTCTGAAACATTCCTCAGCACCTGTGTGAGAAAAACATTTGGGCTATGAACTCAGGGCACAATTGTCTATCGTAAGTGTATGTAAGATTTACCTGCTGAGCACATATATATATATATATATTCAAGATGTGTACATTTGCACATATACAGAGATCGATATTTCACATACTACACTTGAATAAAGACTGTTGGTGGTTATTCAGAGGACTAGCAATTATATCTAACCCAGCTGCCATTTGATATTTCCAGCATTATAATTTTTTTTTCTAATTTATTAGGTATAAAGTAATAGCTAATTTTCACATTAGTTTAATTACTAACACATTTCAGGAACTCTTGATACACTTGTTAGCCTTTGAAGAGCCCACTTGTGGAAATTGCCTATTCTTAACCTTTTCCATTTTTTTCTTTAGCGTTATGGTGTTTCTGTTCATTTGTAGGAGTTCCTTGTGAGTTCTAGATAATAATCCCTTGCCAAGCTTGTACATTTCCAATATCTTTTCTTAGTTTTTCAACTGTTAAATTTGTTTTTGGTGTTCTTTGAACAGGTTTGTGAATTTGATTTATTCAAATTCATCATTTAATTTTTTAATCCATTTAGAAACCTCCTATATTTTAAGTATGCACATGTATCATGAGTTTGCCTCTGAATTATCTTATTTTACTAGTCTATTTATAAATTCTTTGGTCAATAAAAATGATTTTGTTAATATGGCTTTGAAGCCTGTCTCTATGTTTGAGAGGGCAAGCTCCCGTTCTTTTTCTTTTTTCATTACCAATATAGCAATTATTGTGGTTGTAATCTTTTGATATAAATTTTGATAAGTTAATCAGGTTCCATAAGAATGCTATTGAGAACTTTAACTGAAATTAGCCTGAAATAGCTAATTTAAGGCTAACAAACAATATATAATTTTATATCCATTAAGAGCATGCTGTATCAGTCATGTTTTATTTTTCTTGTGCTTTATTATAGCTTTAAAATGTCACCAAAGATTGTATGCCTAGTCTTAGCTTAGACACTTTCTAATTCTTATATCTATTATGAGTGGAATCCCATTTACTTAATTTTCTATCAGTGCTGGTGATAAATTTTTATCTACTCTTTTAATCTAAGAAATTTGCTGAATGTTACTATAAGTCCTAGTGTTTCATGTGTTATTATAATATATGTTGTAAATAATAAAATCCATTTTTAAAAAAATCCTTAATGTCCTTGTTACTTTTCTTTCTTATAGCACTAACGAAGTCCTCCAGTGCCATGTTAATTTAGAAAATAAGTAGGTTTCTCTTGTTTCCAGTTTTAAAGACAAATAATTTAAAGCTTTCCTATTAAGTAAACTTCTTTGCTTTATTAGCGTATAACCTTTAACAAGATAGGAACGTTTCCTTGAGTCCTGCATTTTGTAAGTTTCTCATTAAATCACTTATGTGTATAGAACACAATCAGGTGCTTTTCCTGACTCAACTGAGAAAACCATCGATTTCATTTTGTTTTAAATTGGCCATTGTTTAAATACAAGACTAAACTGTGATTCATCCACGTCCTAAGAACTGTGTGCTGTTCTGTGGGAACTCAGAAAGCAGCAGGTGATGGAGAAGGTCTGGGCGTCTGGAAGAGAAGAGCATTTGGACTGAATCTGTCTAGAACTGGAGGGCAAAGTAAAATCATGTCCCTTTGTTCTCTGCAGTCTAATATGAAGTGGATAGAGTAAGAGTGATCTCTCTTCCTGTGATTGGCAGTGGAAAGATATGTACTAAAATGGTGTGGACTTTTAAAGGAAGACATAGACTGGAGCCCTTTCACACCACTGAAAAGCTACCTGCAAGGAACTTAACGCTTACAGGTTTACTAAAAAAGGGTTGTTTAAGGGAATAAATGGCATTAGATGCTGAGAGGAAAACTGGCTCAACGTCTGACAAAAAGGAGAAGGATGATACATGGTGGCAGACACAGCAGTACCAATAGCATTTACTGTCCTAAGGAAGTTTGATCTACAAGTGTGGTCTTCAGATATGCAGCATCAGCACATCCTGGGACTTGTTAGGAATGCAAATTCTCAGGTTCCACCCTAGACATGCTGATGCAGAATCTTTGAGATAATATACCAGCTGATTGTGTTTTAACAGGGTGTCCATAAGATTCTCAAGCTACTCTTAAGAACCATTGGACTGAGCAGTGTTTGTCTTTCTTCTTAGGGATTCTTGATAGCAATTCACTACTTTGGGTACTAATTTACCTTTAGTTAGCCACATGTATTGAAAATTATTGCATCAAAATTCATGAGTAAATGTAGATCTATGAATTTATTTTCTTCTACATTTTCTAGTATTGGAAACAATATTTCACTTAGCCATATTCATAAAGTTGGGAAATTCTGTTCTTTTTCTATTTGGGAGGGAAAATATGGTTAAGTGAGACTTTTCTTCCAAAGTGCCTAGAACTTATTTCTAAAGCCATGCAGATCTGATATATTATGGAAAAAGATGTGTTTGATTACTGTTTCAAATTTTAAATGTAGTATTTCATGCAATTTTTCATAGATTCTGGCGTTTTTGCTATGTGGTGGGTTGACAACTGGTGGACAGCTTGTAACCCCCAGCTGAACTGAACCAGTGCTGTGTTGGGTATGGCAGGCCCACCTGAGGACTGTTGCAGGTAGCCTAAGAGGCAAAACAAAAGAAGAAAAGCCATTGGAGCTACTGGATTTCCTGAGGCTGCTGTAGGTTTTCTCGTGGGAACTTGTCACACTTGCTTTCCTGATGAACTTGGCTGTTCTCATCTTTCAAGGGGCTCAGGACCTTGGTGTTGCTGGGAATGGCTGTGGTCCACTTTGGGGGAGCTCTGGTCCTCCTGGCTCTGAGCATCGCTTCCTAGCTCCAGAGGGGAAGATGGTGCACTGCTCAGTCTCCTGGAGAAACTTGTTGTGCTGGCTTTCCTGATAGGAGTTCAGCTGTTCCCATAGCTGGAGGAGCTCAGGACATCACTGTCACTGAGAATGGCTATGGTTCTTTTCAAGGCAGCTCTGGTTCTTACTTAGAGCACCGCTTCCTAGCTCCAGTACAGATCCCTCAGCCTGCTAACACAGATCTTTCATCCTGCTGGCACAGACTTTCTAGCTTCCACCAGTGACGGTTGGGGCTTCCCAGTACACATCTATGTAACAGGCTTGCATGAGACATTGTTGTGGGTTCTTGGCCTCCAGTTAGACTAGTGGGGGGGATTGTTATGGGTTCTAAATCTTCAGCTGGACTCATGCAGGACATTACCATGGGATCCAGGACCTCAGCTGGATTCTTTGGTCTTGAATTCAAACATTCACCATATGTTTTGATGACACTTTTTTGGCTCTTTATAACACATTTGGATAGGTTCCTCAGTGGTCACTTCCCACCAGTTTTGAGAACAAATTCTCTAATATTGCCTGATACATGATTAAGGAAAAAGAGGTACCTTACAAAGCTGCATAAATAGGAGAAAAAGAAAGGAAGACAGCAGTCATCTTACCGCCAGCTTCCTACTGAAAGTCTTATCCAAACCACTCAGTCTGAGTATATTTTTCAAAAAGCAGCACTAACTCCCCAACTGAGCTCTTTTATATGGGAAACATGAATGTAGGTTTATCAATAAAGAGACACAGACAAGGTGGATGGATGCTGGGCATTTTGAATGTGGATGGCAACTCCTTATAGGAGTTATCTCTAATCCTAACTTCTCTCTGGTAGGAGTCATAGGCCATGGGAAGCTGAGTTCAGATGCAATCTTTCCTCATGAGAAAAAAGAAGTGTAGGGGGCTGATTCCCACTAGCTCCTTGTGTAGGTAACACAAAATCTCCAGTAAATCTGCTCAGGAATGGACTGCTTCAAATTATGTCTTAGCAGATATTAAGAGTACTGACTGATCTCAGTTTGGATTTATACTTACCTGATCTACATTTTTCTTCTTTTTATTTAATATTTCTAAATTTTTACAGAAAATTTATATTTCTATAAAGAATATTTTGATAAATACTTTTTGTTATTGTTAAACATAAAATAGGAGAAATCTATTTTGTTAAACAAAAAGAACCTTTGGTTATTTGTCCTAATTATTTCAAATATTGTTATGGTAGAATGTTTCTGCCATTTTATATTTTCATTTCTTTTACTTTTTGCCACCATCTGCTCCTGTCCTACTTTCCATTATATAGACGAGTCTTTTTCTTGATTTGTAAAAAAATATGCTTTGTACATTTTTTGCATGTGTCTTCTACCTTTGAGGTCAAAGCTAAGGTCTACTGTCCTTTAATAATTTCTTAAATTTATTGATATATCTCCTCCTTTATTCTCTATATTTTTATTACTAGATGGTTCTGAGTTACGAATATAATTTTCATATACTCAAGCTTGTAAGGAAACAAATTTGATCAAGTTATTTGATTTCTTTCATTTTCATATCATTTACAGAATCTTCTAAATTTTTATTTTATTCTGTGACTAGATCTTTCAAGTGTATTTCTACTGTGTGTCTTTGTATGAGAAAACTAGGGCTTGCGTGCCTCAGAATATTTTATATATGACCTTACATTTAAGTGAAAATGTGGCTAAATATATACTTTTAGGGGTTTCTCCCCTTACAGTTTAGAAACTTTCCATCTTTGGCCTCCTGATTCCAGTATTCTTTTTAAAAGACCAATGTCAGTCTAATTCCTTTGTAAGACATTTCTCTTTGGAAGTTTTAGCTTTTTTGTCCTTAAATTTCCCTGTATCGATGTGTAATGTTAGCCTTATTTGTATTATTTTCTTGTCTTAATCTTTCCCAATGATCCTCTTTAATTTGATAGCTTTCAGCACTTTTTATTATTCTAGAAGACATCTTAGTTATTTCCCTTTCTGTTTTCTGTTTTCTCCCTTGTGCTGAGACTTCTTTTACTCAGGTACTGGTATTTTTGTTTTCCAACATCTCTGTCCATTGAACCTCTTATATTTTCAATCTCATTTTCTTTTTCTTCAGCCTCCTACCAGAATTCATTTATCTCATCATCTCTTAATCTCTGTATGTCCAATTGCTTATTCTAGCTCTTGTGTTCATTTTTTCTATCATTTTTCATTCCTATGTTTCTATGGCTCCTTTTGTGATTTCTTGTTCTTCATATTTCCTTATATTTTTCTCCATATAAGGGAAGTTAAGGCATCTTTCTGTATATTTTAGTATATTCATTGGGCCTATTTCCAACTATTTTTTTCTGTTCCAATTATTCTGCATCAGATGGAGTATGATGTTCCTTGTGCCTTTGCTAGTCGCTGTGTTTCTCCATTATCTAGGTATTTTCATTTGTAAATTTGAGCCTTGGGTGTCTGCTACCCAGTCTATAATCTGTAACAGGATGGATGAAGGCCTTGTTGGTGTCGCTGTAGATAAACATGAGAAATTAGAAGTGGACAGACTCTGGGCATGGACTTTCATAAGAAATGAAGATTACTAAGTGCTTCTAATACACCAGGAAACTCCCCTCATCACTGGTTCCCTTTAAGCTCTTATAAGGCATCACCAGTGAGAGGAGGAGGGCCTCTAGGATCCTCATCCTTCCTGGCTGATACTTGGAGAAAAGGAGAGATGAATGGCTGATCAGAGCTCGTCAGTCTGGGAGTTTCTGTCCAATCACATCCATATAACTTTTGTGTAGCCTCAATCACACCCCTATTTTTCTTCAAAGCTGGAGGTCTAAGTTATTGCATTCAATTTCTCTAGTTAAAACAAGCAAGAAAGTTAACAAAAGATAGCAACCCTACAACCTTATGTTTTAGGCTATTCTTGTTGTCTTCAGCTCCATATTTCATATATTGCATACCCAAATTGGCAAAGCAGACTTTGGACTCCTTAGAACTCCTTTTTGCTTTCATTGTTCATCCCTGAAATCCACACTTTGTTCTAAATGTTACAGTGTGCCCAGAATTCCCGGTTAGTGAGGAAGCAGGACTCTAGGTCAGTCTGTCATCTCAGCATGTATCCACTGCACATTGCTTTGTCCTACAACTCAAGTCTATGTCACTAATTTTAGTCTCTTTGGGCCATTTCAAGCTAGCAAAGTAAATATTTCCCATGTCCATTATTAAATGCTCTTCGTTCATTGTATCATTTAATTTTCCTATACATATTACTGAGCACTGAGACACGCTGGCATTCAGAAGGTGTCAGATACACAAAAAGGAATTACTGTGTGATAGACTTTGAAACATATGACTGACCAGTGTTAAAGGACATGTGGGGAACACACGATAAAGTTCACTTGAAATAACCACATTAGTTACTGGAATTATACTGGTGATTAGGATGTATGCTCTCCCTGCCCACATAACTCAAAAAGATTATTTTTAATGAGCTATTATTTCATTTCCCAGGCTTTACTTCTCATTGTTTCATTCTTCTAAAATAGCATTTCACATTATTGAGGGGAGGGTTTGTTCATCTGCTGATTGCTATACCTTCTGGGATCCCTTCTGTTCCCTAAGGCTGAGGCAAAACCCAAATTTACTAATGAACTGCCAAAAATTTCATCTCACAAATTCCTACTCATATGCCATTACTGTAAAGGCTTTGTAGTTATTACTGTGATGAGTTTATAGCCCAGAAACTAGGCCATTGCTGTTTCAACTAATTCATTACCTGCACTTTACACATTCTAAGGAGAAAAATAATGTGTATGTGTGTGTGATTATCGTATGTGAATGTGTAAGAGATAGGCACAGAGGGAAACAGAGGCAGAGTTGTGTGTGTTTTCCTGTTTGACATAAGACTCCCTACTATGAGACAATGAAAGACAGTGAAAGTTCTTTCATCTTTGCTCTTTGAACTCATGGTAGTCTTTGGTAAATGCTCACCCTCTCATATGTCAGTCATTCACTTGTGTTTAGTCCATAAGTCCTGACATATTGTGCCTACTGTGTGCTAGGTGTTCTGAAGGTGCTGAATGTAATAGCTTTTGTGAGATTTTGTAACAGAATTTCACATGCTTTGATATTTACTAGGAGTGAACTACATTTCATAGGATTCCATTCCCTTCATATTCGTGATTAGGTTAGACCACAAGTGTTTCTCGGGTAGATGTAGGACATGAAAGTGATGCAATAGTTATTTTTGAGTTCACACATTGTTAATGACCTGCTAATGTTATCACTCATTTATGGGCTTTATCTTACCCTGGATCCTCCATTAGCTTCTTTGACTGACAGATGGGAAATGCACGCTCAGGTCCATAAAGCAGGATCCTGGTTTGTGCAGAACATCTGCACCACCAAGGTCAGAGGAAGCTGGATGTGATATGGGCTCCAGCCCAATCTCATGGGACTCTGGCTTATGCTATGGGCTTCAGTGTCCCGCTGATCTTTGACATTTTACAACCATCTTCCTCCCTCGCCTCCTGTCTGTGAACTTAAAGATTCAAAATCAGACATGAACACAAAAGCCCTACCAAGACTTCTTTAGTAGCTCTCACATTGCATAAGGTCAAATGCCTGTGGAAAAATCCATAATATAATACTATGGACCTCCTATGTGGTTCTGTTTCTCTGACTGAACCAGGGTCATTATGCTATAACATTATAGATGAGATAATTGTGATGTTTTTGCTCATAGAATATATCATGTAGACAGGGAGGAATATATTTCAAAGTATTACAATTCAGTTAATTTATTACAACTAAGAAAATTGTGAATAAAAATCTGTATATTTCAGTTTTAGTACAATTCATTTGAAAAATCTGTTAAAATTCAGATTAGCAGAGAAGGATAACACTAGAGGATAAAAATCTCAGTATCTTAGCATCAAGATTAGGAGTTTGCTTGGACACTGTCTAGCTTTTCTCTAATTCTCTCCCATGGTCAGACAACTCCACTGTCTCTTGAGCATTCTTTTCTGTGTGTTGCCTTTACAGATGCTGTTCCTGCTTCTCAGAATGTGCTCTCTTTTCTTTTCAAACTTCAGTTGTTTTACCAGTTTACATATTAATTTGTGAAGCCTTCTGAGATGTCTCAGGATACAGTGTTCACTTTCTTTACACTTTCAGTGTACTCAGTACCTTTAGAACAACACATCTGCCATGGCATGAAATTTTTTCCACACTTGTTTTCCAAATAACCTGTAAACACTTAACAGCAGGAAACTACTTAATTTTTAAAATTCCTAAACGTGTCTGAGAAGATTAAAATGTATTTGATGAATGAAAGAAATAGCTGTATATATATATTGCTGCTGAAGGAACTGCAAACATTCTAGAATCAGTATCTACTCTCGTAGCATATTGTAGGGTAGGTAGAAAGTATATTCTCAAAGGGCATGGGTCCACCTCAAAATCTCATGACACACTCAGTTAAATAAAAGTCAGTCAGTTAAACAGAAATGGCACAGAAGTGTCTACCACTCTGACTCTAGCATTCACTTTGGGAACTACCTGTCTCTCACCCCCAAGTCATCAAGCAGTTAGTTGAATTGCGTTCAGAAGGAAGCTCTGCACAATACAATATCCTCCACCTCATCGTTCTTGCAATAATGTTAGTGCCCTGATCGAGTGGGGACCTGCCCAAGTAGCTGGGGTGTTCATCGGACTCCCACAGACTCCCATGAAAAAGTATTTTACTATACATTCAAATACTTTGAGGAACCAAGCAATGCCCACAATACTTCTAGTGAGACTTCTAATTTAACAAATCATGCTGAACAAATCTTTCAATCACATTAGTTTAAGTAGTGATAATACTGATTCAGTGATATTTAACTGTGACATGGATAGAGAACTCTGGAAGAGGACATAGATTTTCAATTGTTACCTGGGCACTGTTTCTGTAGTTCTAAACTTTGCACCTCCTTCATCTGGATCAACAGTGATGTTTGTTAAAATACACTTTCTTAGGTCTCATGAATGAGATACTTTTAACAACATTCCTATAATTAGAGCTCAGGAATCACTGTTGAGCACTTTATGGTCCATGACTGGATGTCCCTACAAAGTCTTATGCAATCATGAGGAGGACTTCTAGAGATTATGATTGATTGGTCGTCCAAAGTTGGAATTGTGGGTGTGAGTGCTATACCTACCCTGGGACAGATAGTTTGCATACAATGTAAGAGAGGGAAAGTGGCTGCTTGCTGCTGCTCTCTACCTTTGCTCTTGCTGCTTTTGCTGTCTTCCTCCACCATGAGCTGTTGTTGCCCTCTACCATGTGCCAGTCTGCCTTGGAGCCAGCCAAGAATGGACTAAAACATCCACAGCTGTGAGCTAAATAAACCTTTTCTTCCTTAATTTTAGGAGTCAGATATTTTGTCCCAGTAACGAGAGAAAAGTAACTAAGATAAGCACCCATACCCCATATTTAGGAATAACACTAGTAGTGTTCATGGCAAAACACCACTTGACCCAATATTTTATGCAATGTCCAATCACCTTCCCCGGGGAACCTGAGCCTTGTTGTAGACATCCTCCACCCATTTAGTGTCCTCTGCTGTCTAACACCTTCCCTGGGGTGCCTCCCAAGAGCCACATGACTGTGACTAGCTCTTTCCATTTATTCTACCACCTTAAACTGTTTTACATCTTAGCCAACGCAAGGACAAATATATTTTGAGTAACAGTTTCAATACACACACTAAATTGTAAAGGATAAAATGTTGAACTGGATTATTTAAATGTTTCCAAATTTCTAATTTACAAAATTTGATGGAGTTAATTAACACGAGAAAAATAGGAAAGAATAGCTCTGTGATTACAAAGAAAAGTAAATGTGATGAGTGGTGAAACATCATCACCCTTTCTGCTGCTTTTTTCCTTTGCATTAAAAACTTACTGCTGGGCTGGGGATTTAGCTCAGCGGCAAAAGCGCCTGCCTGGCAAGTGCAAGGTCATGAGTTCGGTTCCTGGTACCGGAGAAAAAGAAAAAAAAAAAAAAAAACTTACTGCTACATTCAAGTCCAACACTATATATTCAAGATGTAAATTAACAGCAAGCTTGTATTAAAACACATAAATTTGTCATTTTCCAGAACATTTCCATAATATATATTTTAAAGAAGTTATGTATTTCAAATTCTTAAGAGGGTAAAATGAATTCATTACTATCATTAAAATAATCTCTGTGTTATCTTGCAGGTGATGTTGACATCTAAGTAACATTCATTATAATATGAGAATTGTGTAAAAAGATTTTACGAAAAATTTCAAATGTTAGCTAGAAAAAAAATTCTTTCAACTTTTTGAGTATAATAAGAGACCCATTATTATTAAAAATAGTCATCTATACTGATTAGATCCCTAAAAATGACACCAAGTATCAGAAATCTTACTTGTATGGAGATAAAAATTATTACACAAAAATAGGGAGCTAAGAGATTGAACGTCTGAAGTCATTTCATTTATTTTGGACTGAGTCTCCAGGCAAGTGTAATGGAGTGCTTCACAATTAATCAGAAAATTTTGGACATCACGGATTGGAAAACAATCTGAGTAATTAATATCATAGCTTCTCTTTTCCTACAAAAATGAGTTGATATGAGTGATCCTGGTAATTGCATTACTTCTCCACATCTTTTGGCTCTTTAAACAAACAATTCCTGGAGGGTGAGACTCATTTTCATACTTCTTTTGCATTAGTTTTGCATTTCCTACTTTGAGATTTGCATCTTTAGAGGGTTATCTGACAGGCACACTAAGTTTTACAGAATTAGGCAATCATCAAGCAATGCCCTAAGAAACAAAAGTGTTTCCAAATGTCCGCCAGTTATCTGAGTATTTTCTAGTTTAATGCTTGTTATGCTAATTCTTTAAGTGGAGAATTATTAGTCATTTTATGAATTAGGATCTTAGTTACAGATCTAAAATGAATATTACTCACTTATTAGCTTAAGTGCTTGTTTTCATAGCAATTGTTATTATGTAAAAAGTTTGGATAAAAAACCTAATACATCATTTAATAACAACCACATCATTTGTGCATACGTGTGAGTGACTGTGTGTGTTTGTGTTTGTTTGTGTGTGTATGCTTGCACTAAGGAAAAAGTGACTAGTATCAACAAAGGAGTCTTCAGAATAAAGAAACAAATGATAATGAATGCAAAATAAGGGTACCATGATCTCATTGTGGGTATTGCTTGGTTCCTCAAAGTATTTGAATGTATTGCAAAATATTTTTGATGAGAGTCTGTGGGAGTCCAATGAAGACCCAGGCTACTTGGGCAGGTCCCCACTCGATCAGGGCACTAACACATTACTGCAAGGTTGATGAGATGCAGGATATTGTGTTGTGTGGAACTTCTTTCTGAAAGCAATTCAAGTAACTGCTTGACGACATGGGGTGAGAGACAGGTAGTTCCCAAGGCAAATGCTAGAGTCACAGTGGCAGATCCTTCTGTGCCATTCTAAGAAAGATGGCTCTGGTTAGGTGACTGCCTTTTATTTTTTTATTTGTGTCATGAGATCTTGGGTTGGAATATATTTGCTGCATACCCTACAGTATGCTACAAGAGAGTAGATACAGATCTCATTGTAATGAATGACTTTTACAATCATGACTGCTGTCGAGAGCCATTAGTCAAGGTTTGGTCTTCAGCTCAGGCATCTACCACTCAATACTGTAGAGCCAAAGTGAAGAACTTCTCCATGTCAATTACTTATTAAAGAAAAGAGTCAAGTTACATTGAAATAGTGAAACAAATCCATGCATTGATATTTGTTGGTGCATTTATGCTACACTGAACCCATTTGAAGTTTACGCAACATAAACTTCTGTGCAGTTATTTCTGAGATCTTAAAATTGGGAAATTCTCAAAGGAGATGAGGATCTGATGTACTGCAGAAATTCCAGGTTCTCCTATCAAAACAGTGGAAAACACAGCAGCGTATTTCTAGTGCCCCAAATTAAGGATGCTTTTTAAGCTTTCCATTTCATTAAATTGCATGGCTGGGTAGGAGAGTCATGCTAAAATACTGTGATTAACACAAAGGAAGCTTAACAGACAATGCTATTATAGGTGAAAGACTGCTAATTGCCATCTTCCCAATAAGTTATTGATTTTAATCAAATCTTCCTAGAGCAGCATGCCAACAGCAAATGGATAACTAGATAGAGAGAAAACACAACAATAGAAGAAGTAATATAGGAGAAATTATTCATGTTTGATTTGTATAAAATTGAACAAATATTCTTGATCAGCATTTATACAAATATAGATTCATTGAGAAGGTGCTATCTAAATTGCTTCTCTCACAGTGTATTGAAAATTACCATAACTGTTAGCATTTTTAATTATTTTGATCTGCTGAAAATAGATTAAACTGAATGGGAAATTGGCTTATTAAGGCTTATAGTTTGAGTTAATATGAAATGTACTCAGTCAGCATGTCTCAAGAATCAGTCTAAAAGGCAGGCACAATCTCTTGTTGGAAATGGGTAGAGGAGAGGAGCGAGGTTTAATCCTCAGAAAGCAAAGCTCCTTTGGGAAGTGGGTATACGTGAAAACTTTTTATCTCCCATCTTTTAAGCAAAATTTAGCCCCATCTAGTAATGGGAGTATTTCCAAAATGAGCAACTGTATGTTGTATAGACAGAACCAAGCTTTTGTAGGGGGAAAAAAAAATCTTGTGAGACTAAACTTAACACTTTAAAAAAATGGAGAACCCTTGAAATCCATCTTGTATTACAAGAGCAGTTTCTCAGTGTGAGATTCAATATAGTGTGAAACACTGAAGAGCTCACACTCTGGTCATTCGCAGATGATGAAAAAGAAGGACAATGTCGAGTTTCAATTGCAGTCTACAGGCAGGCCCGGTGGCTCCCACAAACTTTACTTAAGGGGATATCTTAGTCATCAGCTTGTGACACTGGACTCAAGACAGATCTCAAAAAATACATATGATCACACTCTTTTGAAAAGGCCTGTTGTCTCATAAATCAAATTAGTAGTGCACATATTTTGTTTGGAAATTATCTTCTTCAGTATCTACATAAAATTAAATGTTTTAATAGCTAAGAGTAGCATTTATCAACTTCAACAGTACTGACATTTCATATGTAGACAATGTTTCTATGTAAGTGTCTGTTCTGTACATTTTATTATGTGTAGCAACATCACTGGCCTCTATCCAGTGGTACCTGCCCCTGCCTACTTATGACAACTAAAAAGGTCACCAGACGTTGTCAAATGTCTCTTGGTGGGTAAAATCACCTCTGACTGAGAACATCTGCACTGGTAAGGGAAATTCTCTAGTATTCTTCATAATGATATTTTTTCAAAGTGTTATCTTGAAAATTTTCATTTCACCCTAAAATGTTGAAACAAAATAACAAAATCTGCTTTGTGGCTCTGAAGTCTGAGGAGCTGCTTTTCAAAATGTATCCACAAAAACACCTTTATCTGGGAAAGCATTTGAAATTCATGAGATTAATTCACCAGATGAAACAGGTCATAGAAAGAAAAATCACAGTGGTGGTTTGAAGAGGGAAGTCAGTCTCAAGACTGGAAGGTGCTACCTCCTGTTTATGTTTCTAGGGAAAGAAAGCTTAATCCAACAATGGCAAATGGTTTGTACATAGGTGCCAATTCCAGCTGACTGGTAGTGGCTGACAGAAGTCCTGCATGGAGAAGGATTCAGTGCTGTGTCCAGGCTCAGCAGGAGTGAGAGCTGTGATTGATTAGCAATGTCTGCCTTGGAGAAGATGAACAGGAGGAGTGGGACATCATTCACATGCTGGCCCCGTCTTACCATCTTACCTCTTCTCTTCAGTTGGTTTTGCTCTCCAGACTATTTTAAGTACCTGTTATGACTGTGGTATGCTGTTTGTGTTTTGCAAATAAATACACAAAAGAAGAAAATCAAACAATGGTCACTTCCAAATACTGATAAAGCATCTTTTCTAGGCATTGTTTTAGACTCTTCAGACATGCTATGAATAAAAGCACAGTCTTCTGTAATAAAATGTTAATATTCAAGTGGTCTGGCCTCCAATGCAAAGGAAACAATCCACTCCTTTTTAAACAAATCAAGAGATGTAAATAATCACAGAATCTTTGATTTGCTGGAAATTGACAAGTTATACAAATTTGTTCAAAAATACGAGTGAATCTTCCCTCCTAGCATCTGAGTTTCCAAGGAAAAGCATGAGGCCCATTTTTATTGCAGCTAGCCTTTTTCTTACTAACAGTGGTTAATTAAGCAAGTAGTCAGAGTTCGTAAAGAAATAAAGGTCTGCTAACTTTGGATCAGTTGGTGTACGAACAAGAATCAACACAATTCCTTCATCATGAGCCTTTCAACATTCAACCTAGCTTGGAAGAACTCCAATTTGGATTTTAGTACAAATGATGTGAGTAAGCAAAACCATATATACTAAAAACAAAACAAAACAAAACAAAAAAAAAAAAAACAAAAAAACCATATATACTAAAGCCTTAACTGTTGTGGTTCCCCCATACATAAGGTTGGCATAAAACTTTCCAATTTGGTTTCTTTGATTCAGGATTGATTTAATTTCTTTAGTGGTGGTGGAGGGGGACTAAACAAGGACTAAGACAAAATGACTATGTAGCTACACATACACTTCTCCCTGGAGGAAACAAAAACTTATTCCAATGCACTGATTAGGATGTGTAGATTGAGGTTTTAAGATTGTCAAGAGGATATGAATTCAGAGATTAAAGCATTGGGACCTTGAATGTACATACAGAGAGAGTACAGTCATTTGTGAAGGGCCTCCCAAGTTAGTGGCAAGGTAGGATGTCTAAAACATTAGCTACAAAGTTCATTGAGAAATGTGAATGGTCATTTTGAACAAGTGATTGATTTGTCACTTCAAGACTAATGCTGTGGTGGAGTTTGATAGAGACCAGTTGCTGAACCCCAAGTACATTTTCTGAATAACCTCTGTTCCCTGTTAGGCTGTCTCCTGACTACCTTGACCAGTTTTCTCAGAAGTAATTTTGGTTTGTTCTTGTGTATTCTGGCTATTTGCTATTTTATATAGTCTCAAGGCTCAGAGCAATGTAAAGCTCACCTGCTCAAGTTCAAGGTAGACATATCTTCCATCACCCCATGTTAGCTTAAAATCTGTAGTGGCTCTAAGAGGAAAAATATATTTTATACAGAAATAAATGTACTTTGTATTTAGTGGAAAAACTATTAGAAACAATGAATGATTTCCTTTATTTGAAGCATCTATGGCATGTTGTTTGAGTGTCTACAAAACAATATGAATGTTTAAACCCAGTGGAAAAGATAGTGCTCAGGACAACCAACTGGGTTCCCTGGTGAAAATCCTGCGGTACAGAATGGGCTTCCCTGAAACTCAGAGTGTAAATTAATCTGAAATAAAGTCAAGGACAGAGCCACTGAGGGGATTTCAAAGTATATTTAGATGCACGCTGCAATTGAACTACTAATGTTGTGTAAATGAGGTAGTAAAACAAATTACACGATTCGTTATCAGCTGGAAAGATTTGGAGAGAAAAGACTCTCATTTGAAAGAACACTTTGGGGCTTTTCCTTCCACAAGAAACATGTTTCATGTCATCCAGACACTAAGTAGATTTCTTTCACAAAAACTGTTACATTATCTGGGTAAACATGTCAATCAAAGACTACAACTAGCAATTTACAGCAATGATGCTAGATTTAACATCTAGAGAGCAACATTCCAGTGGGAAATAGTGTTTTTATTTACCTCTTTGTTACTAGAACATTTCTTTTAAAAAGGTTTTTATATCAGAGCCTTGAAAAGAGAGTATTTATGGTATAACCAAAACAAATCTTTAAAACTTTGAGGTCTTTTTATTGGATTGCTTTTTCCTTCAATTTAAGAGGTATTTTCTTCAAAACACTATTTACAAAATTTTCAAGTGTATCTCAGAACAAACACATTTTCTTATAATGAAGCTTTGGGAGAATGGTGACATGATATGCTATTCCAATTGCATGTTAAGGTTTAATCATTACTTATTAATTTTCTTATTTTCATGAGATTTTTTTTTCAAACTTAATATTCTATTAAGGTAGCATCTGTTAGAGGAATTATCTTACTTTTTTAAAGCAAATTTTAGCTGATTACCATGAATCTACATAATTAGAATTAGGTCTAATTATGTAGTGTAAATACATGTAATATATTTATAACATATAATGACATAATTATGATTCACAATAATATTGAAAAACTCCTCCTTAAAATTAGTAAGAAAAATATGCTGCACAGCCCCTCTACAATTTATTAGCAATTTTACAATGTATGTTTTCCTGTAGCTTCTAAAACATAGCTTTGTAAGAAAATATAATTAAAAACAAATATATTTTGAAGTTATTACCATAAAAGAATACCACCAAACCTTTATTAGATTTCAGTATTATAAATTTTTTGCAATCTGTTTAAAGTTATAACTTCAAATATTAATCCTAATAAGCACACATTTCTAATAGACATTGAACTTTATTTGGGATGTCTAGAATATCTAGCAAGCCCAATACAAGATAGCTATCGCCCTGTTTTGCAAATTATTTAATAAAATGATAGAAAATATAATGAATTAAAATGAATTTTACCTTTATACTACAGTATCTGGAAATATAAGTAGAAAAATTGAGTTGCCAACCTGCATTTCTTTCCTAGATTATTTACAACACACATTTCAAAATTATAAACAAACCTACTATAATCATAAAATTGAACCAGTGCATTTATTGTCATTTTTTTCATAAAGGATAGGATGGCTCTTTTCCAATAAAACTTTATTAACAAGCCAGCGGCTGCTGGGTTTGGTCTGGAGTGAGGGTGCATAGTTTGTTAAATCTACCATGAGTGGTTAAAGGAATAATTCTAGAGATTTATTTTTATTTTTATTTTCTTCTTACACCGTTTAATAAATCTATGACCTCAGCTAACCAGTTTTTTAAATAACCATGGTAATAACCGTTTCTGTCTTAAAAGGTTATTGTGAGGATAAAAATGAAATAAATTTAGGTAAAGCAACTACATTTTCTAGAAGGAATAAGTTGGTGTTCATGTGTACAGAGCATGTATATGCAAAATATCTGGCATCCTCCATTAATTTTGAGATTTTGGTAGTACAATTTTATACATTAAAGTTTGAGAAGTATTTATTTAGCTGCTGAAGCAAAAACAGCCTTACTGGCAAAATATGTCTCCAAATGATATACAAAACCATATCCTTATCATTTTGACCTTATGTGTAAGCTATAAACTATATAAATATGTATACTAAATAAATATTGTATTATTATAATCATCTTCATCGTTGTTCCTATTTTGCAGTTCTGAGGATAGAACAAAAAGCTTTCTACATGTTAGGTGAGCACTGTAGCACTGAACTCCATTCTCATCCCAAATAATGTATACTTTGACTATATTTTTACATCGCACAAAAAAGTATTCCATAGATAGAAGGCATGCAATTATGTATTCATGCATATTCAATCACCAAATAATTGTTTTGCTGCCTAATATATGTAGTCATCATGCTAGGCTGTGAGCTTTCTTGCTGATTTTTTTCTTGCAGTGAAATATGCAAACAGCAAACAATTTCAATTCCAGCGTGATAATTTATTCTAATTGAGTGCACATGTTATATTTTTAAACGATTTGGGGAGAATAGTTTGGGAAACTATTCTAATAGAGTACACATAACACTATAAGAGGATCTGTTGAGAAATTTTTCCTTTGCAGAGTTTTGAATATTTTTAAAGGACTTACTTGAATATATGGTTATTTCATTACTAAAAGTACAAGTATTTTAAGGATACGGTCTTGTTTGTATAAATTATATTTCCTAACATGTTTCTGAAAAATTTTTATGTGGATCTTATTTTTCAAATTTTGGTACATTAATTTTGCTATGTTGTGGACAAGAGAGTCACAATTAATTGACTGAATTTTTATTGAGATCATACAATCAGTAATTCAGGTGCTTCCATGAGGATAAGTGAGAAAGACTCTTATAATTTAAAAACGTGAACTCTACCTGCTGCATATCTTTCTAAAACTTTTAAGAAATAATTGCATCATATTGGAAAAACTCAGTCAGTAAATAAGTGATACACAGTCTACACAACGCTACTGAAGTTTGAACAAACTGCTCTATCACCCAAAGGGGAGAGGCTGTTATCAGAGGATATTAGTATGAATGTCAGGAGACTTGAATTTAAAGACCATCTATAGAAATACAACTTTAGTAAGAATGAACAAGTCAGTTGTCCCTGGGCTTTGAATTTGCATGTATAAATTAAGTGAGTACTTTACAGATTCTCCAAACAGTTGGATCTATCAGACATCAGAATTCTCTGCTCTCTTCCTGAGGTTCTGAGGCACTTGCCCAAGGGTTACTACAAGTAGGAATGTGCTCAGGGAGAAAATGGCTGCCTTGGGACCAGAAAGGAAGTTAGAACAAGATCATTCCTCCCCAGAAAGTTTGCAGCTTCCCAGGGTTTTTCCCTATCTCACTTTTCCTCTGGATGTTTCTCTCTTAGTTTCCTCTGGAATCTTTTCGTTTCTTTGGCCCCGCCCTGCCCCACATCCTCTCCCCTTCCCTCCCCTCCTCTCCTCTCCTCTCTTCTCGTCTCCTCTTATTCTTTTAACCTGAGTCCATTCATGTGACCATAGCTATTTCTGCAGTTTGAATCTAGGTTTTAGCTGCCTGAAACAGCTTCTGTGACCTAAATGTTTATGATACTTTGTCTTTTCAACAGACTTTTCCTTCCCCTTATCCTAGTTTATTATGGTCCTGCTGGGAGGCTCACCTTTATCAAAAAAGCCATTTCCACCTGAAGTATAATATTAAGATTATTATAAATGCAGGTAATCTAATTTCTCAGCTGACTTCACAATTTAAAGCTGAGTACTAGTAAGTGGGGGATTTGTGTACACAGTCTTGGGGAAAGAATCTGGAAAGGCATTGTAAGGAAGGGAGCTACTTGAAATTCCTGGAGTAGAAAATTGCTGTCTTGTGATGCCTGTCTCTCCATACTGTGGATGGCGTCTGCTAATCTGGGGAGGTATCTCACTCTTGGCTGCCTACTGAACATCCAGGAGACTGGTAGAGGGGGTGTTGGAAATGCAGAACCTTAGGCTTCTCTTCAGCCCTCCGGATCCTGCATTTCACAGGATCAGTCAGGCAAGGATTCTTAAGACTGTTAAAGTTTAAAAAGCAGTGAGGCCAGGTGTACAAAAGCTCTCTCACATTTGGTTCAAAACGTCAGGAATAACGACTGGGAAGATGAGTAGGAATGAAGGGATCATTAACTTCAATACATAGAATTTCACAGATGGACACATGACATTCCTCACCTCACTCCTCGGGCTTTGGGAGAGTTCTTCACCATCCATAAACAACTGGGACAATGGAACATACCAAGGAATACATAGGGTTTGTAATCTGTACCTGCCTGCTTTTATATTAAACTTTCCTGCCCTTCTTCACTTGTCCTATTTACCCACATGCCCATATCTTTCTTAGGGAAAGACACGAAACTGATGTTATACATTTTTCCTTCCTTCTATCCCTAAACTGTCTTTGGATTCCCCAGTACACAATATAGTGTAGTATGCATATTTGCTAATAAGGAAATATTTGTTAAACTCATAACAGTAAAGAATCAGTAAAGATACTTCTACTATGAAAGATATTTCTTTTACCCACAGGAAACAGAACAAGGCAAAGACATATACTACATTGGTATAAAGTAGGGTGTTCCAGTGCTCCACCTTGCTTTTATAAATAAAGTTTAATTCATATTCAGCAATATCAGTTTGTTTCTGTACTGTCTGCAACTTCTTTTGTACTACAATAATAGGGTTGAGTAGGTATAATAGTGACCAGATAGCTTAAAGCAACTTAAATATGTCTGACCCTGTCCTTTACAGAAAAAGCTTGCCAACCAGCATCATGGAACTTGGGCCTGGGTTGGTAAGGTCATGCTGCAGTTGATGGTACGTGTGTCCCTGATGACTTTTCTGGGCTGGTTACATCCGCAAGAATGACCTAAATTGCAGAGGGCCATGACCTTGCTGAGTGGTGAAGAGTACTATCAGAAGAAACAAAAGCCATCAGCAGCGAGCCTGCTTGCTGGACTGTCAGGCCCGGGCCCCCTTTCAGAGACTATTTCATACAACATTTGAGTAGCAGCACAATTTAATTTGTTCTCTGAGAATCACAAAAAATCACATTCTACTCTATCATCTCTGGGTAAACTATATGCAATAAAACAAATCCTAAGAAAACATCCATGCAACTTGTACTGTGAAACTTCAAATTCTCTGGTCCAGCCTTCTTGTTTCTTTGCCTTTGTGTACATACCCACAGTTCTTCAGATGCCCCAGAGGAAAGAAAAAACCCACCACAGGACTCCTCCTTCAAGCTGTGCTTAAATTAGATTTCAACATTCTGAACAGTCATTCAAAATGTCTTGTACCATATCACCAGGCAAAATGTCCTAACACCTTACTG
Source organism: Chinchilla lanigera (assembly GCF_000276665.1). Taxonomy (NCBI): domain Eukaryota; kingdom Metazoa; phylum Chordata; class Mammalia; order Rodentia; family Chinchillidae; genus Chinchilla; species Chinchilla lanigera. Next base: position 19,933,010 of record NW_004955408.1, on the reverse strand, counting down.
TTACATGAGATCTTTGTCCCCTAAAAATAATTGAAAATTATTTCACATTTTCTTACCTTTGTAGAAACTGTCCCCAGTATCAACTCTTTATCAGTCAGGGGTCAGTCGGATAGATGTATCTGTAATACTTAACATTTAATAAAATGTGTTAGCATTTCATCTTATATTTTACTAAAGTTATTACTATTATAATTACTACTATGATACTTCTGCTTTGAATATACTGATACAGAAGACTTGGAGATTTCCAATATGAGCTTTCTAAGATACAAGTTTTCATTAAAGGAAAAAATGCGCTATTTCTCAATTGGATGGAGACAGTGGGCCAAAATGGAGCCAAGCTCTCCCTTGTACTTCAGCTGATTGCCCCTGATCTTTGCCTTTCTTCTCCGGGGACTAGGATGTGGATCAAAGTCACTGGTCCCACCATAAATTCCCAGCCCTCCGAGGACATATAACTGTATAATCGGACTAGACTCAGCACTTTCCTTTTGGTCTCAGCCTACCCAAATGTGAAATACTCCAGAAAATACACTAGATGTAAACTCTAACTCTTTTGCAAATCATTTGCCTTTTTCTACCAAGGACTGGGTACAGAAAGAAAGTGTGTTACATAGATGTACATGTCGATTGACATTGCCAATGTTGATTACATAACTCTTCATGAGTCACTTTAATTATTTTAAATGGATTAAATACAAAGATGGCAGTGGACCTGAACCCAGCTACTTCCTGTTGCCTTCTAACCCAGGAACATAATTTATTGTTTTCCCTCAAATGTTATTTTCCTGCATGATCAATAAGGCTTCTAAAATATTTTATGAGTGAATATATTTTGAACTATACACATTTCCCAATGATATTCTTTTCAACTCTTATTATTTATCAAGACCCTAGTGAGGGGCTGGGGATTTAGCTCAGAGGCACAGCATCTGCCTGGCAAGCTCAAGGTCGTGAGTTCGATTCCCGGTACCAGAAAAAAAAAAAAGAAGACCCTAGTGATATTCATAGGTAACAGAAGCTGAAGATCTTTCAATGGTGCTTCTGGACTGTGGCCTTTGTGTGCAGTGTGTACATGAGAACAACACAACTTTGAGCTCCTAACTCCTATACATATCCTACAGACATTACACCACCTAGCGACGTCATTTCAGTGTTAGTTATAGAGGAGATAACTTTTCTCTGTTCTCACCATTCAGGATTTGGAATTTATTAATTTGATTGATCAAAGAAACACATATGAGATTCAAACTCTGCACAGTACTCTGGGGCTATAAAGATGCATGAGAGAGCTTTGCCTTCCGGGTATTTAATGACAAGGTCTCACTGCTCATACTCTGTCAAATGGACCACCAGCATCGGTCTCTTAGGATGTGGGAATTTTATTAGAAATGCAGAATCTCAGGCCCCAACCCAAATTTTCAGAATCAGATGTGAAGCTTAACAAGCTACCCAGGTGCCCTCTGTGCCTGAGAACATTTCAGATGCATGGTATAGGAGGGCAGAGGTCCGCAAATATGAAAGCGCTTCAAAATTACCCAGGGTATGCTTGTTAAAAGTTGCATATTCCTGAGCTACTTCCTTTGGGTTAGGAAGGGGCCTTCGATTTAGCCAGCGGGTGATGTTCGGCAGGTGGTCCTGCGATGTGTTTGAGAAACACGAGCTGGTTGGAGGGTAATCAGAGCAATTGGGAAGTACAGGGTTGGGACGGAGGTCATGTGAGTCAGTGCTGAAATGACAGTATCCTGGATTTGAAACTACCGTGCTTTGTGTTGCTGGCACTGATTCCTGTCTTTATTGGGTTTCAATGGAACAGATAGCTCGCCTAATTGCTGTTCCAGCTTGCAAGGGTCACAGACTTGAATATGTAGTGCTGTGAGAGGTCTTTTTCATAGCTAATGCATATCACATAATTCAGACCATTTCTGCATCTGATAAAATGGATTTTTGACAGAAACAAGGAGGTCTAAACATCGGTCATTATTGGGTGCTAATCAGAAAGTGTTAAGATACTAGTTTATTATTATTAAGCATTTTGTTTACTTAGCATTATTCTAAAGTAAACTGCTTTCCGTTTGTGTGTAGGGAGAGTGATAAAGTATATACAGTACATTCTAACAAGGCCTTTGAATTGTCCACACAAGCCTAGAAAATTAATTGCATCCATATTTTTAAAGAGATAAACCAAGGAGAAACAGTTAATGATATGCCCAAGAGCAGCTTTATATAACCACAAGTGAGCTACTGCCTTCCTATTCTATCCAGTCTTCGTTTTTTTGAGCCAACTTAACAAGGAAAAGGTTTTCAGGTAACCTAGATTGCTGATCTTATAAGTGCTTGTTATAGCTGTAGTGAAATAAAAAGAACTGCCGGGTGGGAGGAACACATTATCACCCATAAAAATGAGCAAGAAAGAAATCATTTTAGGTCTGCCTGTGGGAAAAGAAGTGAAAAGAACCATCAGAAGTGTGTTTTTGGAAATTTGCTAATTTTCAGGCCATCACATAGACAAGAATTTCTCACTCCAAGACAAGATCTGGTTTGAGGGTGTTGCCTAGGTGACCCTGCATTTTAAGTAGTTATAGAAAAAATGTTGGGCCCTAGGCTCAGGAGTTCTTTTTCAAAGAATTTATCATGCAAAAATATACAGAGGAACATCCAAAGATGTATGTATATGAGTGTATACTACAGAATTATTTACAAAGGTGAATAATTGGAAGCCTTGCAAATACATATTGATAAAAGATTAGATAAATAAATCAGAAAATATCCATACAGTGAAATACTATATAGCTATTAACAAGAAAAATATATCTAAACTATCTTCAGGAAAATATATTCAGTAATTAAGTTACAAAGTCAAGTCTCATACCAGTATATTCAAAATGGTATTATCCACACAGAAAGTTAAATCTCAAGGAATAGCCAAAACTTGAGTGATCTCTTGTTACACAGAGTTAAGGAGAACTTTAATATTCAAATACATAGGTTTTCTACTTTATTAAATAATACATTACTTTAACATGAAGAAAAACAATTTTATTATAAATGTTCCTGGGAGATTACCAGGCTTAATCTATTTATTATGACCTTTTTCATTTATTTGTTTTCCTTTAAATGAGCTTAGGTCTAGGGATTAAAAGGCCTAGATTTCACAAGTGAGTTGGTTTGTTCAAAAAGCCATAGAAACAGCCAAAGCCCACTAGAAACTTCAAAAGAGCAAAAGTCTGCCTGGCTGGGTCTGCCTTCTCAGTCTCTCCTGGCAAAGACACCCAGCACCTCCGATATTGTCCTGCAGAGCCCGAGGAAGCAGGGAGATCAGTATCAACAGCTAAGAAAGCTCAGCCAGAGATGGAGAAGGGGGAGACTATGCTGTGAACATTGCTTTCAAATTAATAATCTGGCTGTTAATTTTTGAACTGACGCTAATTTGTATGTGGCACCTTCTGTCAACGCTGTCAACATGAGTCGCTTGCATTTCACACTGGCTCTCTCGCTGGAAGGCTTGGCGTCAGTCCAGGTGCTCACCCTGCTAACACAGGCTGCCACCAACGTGGACTCTTTGGCCCAAACCATTGGGTAATTCCATGAGGAAATGCAGGTAACTATAAATGTCTTTTCTCTTTAAAGAGACAAAGCCCTACCCCTACATTTTCAGTCGATGGATAGCCGGTTCCAAATCTCAGGGAAGAGCTCAGAGGAATACAGGGGAAGGGAAATGGTTCTAGAAATTAGGGCATCCAAATTTTAGTAATTGCATGTTATCAGCCAGCTATATGGTTTGCAAAATATGTTGGCTACCCTGCCTCACCTGTCAAATGTCCATGAAATATCAAGTATGCATAAAAACATTCACTGGACCACCTTTATAAACACAGGATGAAATGTGAGGTTGCCGTGATTGCATATGGACAGTTTCTGTGAGTTAAAATAAAAACTCCAACACCCCAACCTCGACTGTCTCTCGCAGGGCCTGACTCCAACATCCTTCAAAGGCTTGCAGCCAAGATCCTTTGTCTGTTTTCTTTCTTTGCTGACAGAACCCTCTATTTTACTTTATCGATAGGGAGGCCACGTGCTGATGAGAGACAGGCCCAACAGTGACTGGGCTGATCTAATCCTAGGGCCCCTTTCCTTATAAGCAGTTCTTTTCCATCCCTTTTTAAGCTGATGAGATCAGATGGAATGTCTTCTCTAGGCTTCTAGGAAAGATTTTCCTTCATTTCATTTAAAATTTTTTTTTTTGTACTGGGAATCAAACTCAGGACCTTGCACGTGCCAGGGAGGTGCTTGTGCCATGGAGCTATATCCCCAGCTACTCTTCATTTTAAAAAGATACATTTTAAGAGAAACTCTCTGCTTTCTGCACCCAGCAAATGCTTCCCGATGCGTAGAGGTCTTATAAGCTTGAGAACAGAACCGCAGAAGGCAAGGAAGACCCATGACAATATCCCCACTATTCCTGGAGTATGAAATTTGACAACTGGGACAAATCTTTCAAAATTTTTCTCAGATTGTGTACCCAGTTTTGGTGAAAACCACTTTTTCATTTTGCCTTCATGTGTTGCTAGCATAGAATAACATCCAAGAGCCTAGAGAAAATGGTTTGGGTTTGAGAGATCTCGGGAATTTCAACTTTCCAGAACCAAGAATTTTTGGTTAAACTAGAAGTCTGATCAAGAAAATATTTGGAACCTAAAAGATATTGGTATTTCTCAAAATGCATTTTGTTGTAATATACCCTATGAGAAGTTAGTGAGTTTTTAACCGATTAAATCATTTCCAATGTTGCTTTTTTATTGTTACGATCTTCAATTATTTGAGTAATCTCACATTCTTATGTCTGGTGGACTGAGCAATTTCATTGAAGATAACAGTAAGTTGTGTAGCAACCATCGTTAGTTCCTTTCATTTTATTTTGAGGTCATGTATCGTATTTGTTGTTTTTGTGCTGTTTTCATTTTGTCTTCATTGTTGCTTTGTCAGTTTTTAAATTTTTAAAATAAAGAAGTGGTACTTCTGAAAAATGTAGGTTAAACAAAGATTAACAGATCAGATTTTATTTGTTGACCAGATTTTATTGTTGACTTTACTGTTTTATGTTAGAATTCTCACCATTGAAGATGGCAGTGTACATTGTACCTCTCCAGGAAAAGGGATTAAAATAATTAATATTTTCTAGTTATTCTCATTTTGTAATTTTATTGAACTTGAGCATTTTATAATGGTAGTGTTCATCATCAGATAAAAAGAATAAAGTCACAACATCATAAGGAAAATATCCCACAAATTTGGGAGGTACTATTTCCAAAACATACAGGTGACAAAATTTGTCCTACTCCAATATATTTTTAAGCAAATATGGCTAGTAGCCTTTTCCTTACTTCTGTCTAGGATTTCTGTGGAGGTGAATGCCCTGTGTCTCAAATGGAGTGATTACCTTCTGAAAACCTAGAGCAAAAATTGTGACTGTCATCTTCTTAGAAAACAAACTCATACAAACATTAAGCAAGCAATTATTAAGGACATGTCTTTTGCCCAAAACTATTAAGATGTGTAAAAGAGAACATTATTCCTCCTTTCATGGATCTGAGATTCTAACTGTACAATGTCTTTACTGGGAGCTGTTTCCCTATAAGTTTGTTCATTGTTCTGCATTCAGAAAATAATGGGTCATATGCTTTAGGCCTATCTTAAAGGTTGTACAGGAACAAAGCCCTGGAAATAGAAATTGCTGGATAAGTAAAGTCAGATGATAGTAATTCCCCAGTGACTTAAGAGGTTTATGTAGGAGAATCAAAATTTTAAGTCCACTTTGGGCAACTTAGTGAGATCCTGTCTAAAAATGAAAGAAACAAACAGAAAAGAAAGAAAGAGAGAGAGAAACAGAGAGAGAAGAAGAAGAAGAAGAAGAAGAAGAAGAAGAAGAAGAAGAAGAAGAAGAAGAAGAAGAAGAAGAAGAAGAAGAAGAA
>NW_004955408.1:19885623-19926938 GCF_000276665.1 Chinchilla lanigera | reverse complement strand
AAAAAAAAAAAAAGATGGTCACTCTTTCCAAGAAGGTTTAGAAACATGAGATTTGTGTCACTGGAGGCATTTTTGTATAGCTATAGTTTGGATCTTGATTGTGTCCCAAAGCCCTGTGTGTCAAAGCCCTTGTACCCCTGGTGGTTTTATTGGGAGATGGTGGAATCTTCCTTGCAAACAGGGACATAGGACAGGTCTGTCAGCAAATCCAGTATAGTATCACAGGTTCCTAAATACACAATAACTTCTTGTAATGCACACTACTGGGTGGGCAGGTCCATGCGGTCCTCCCTGTGTTGTCCTGAGAGATTAGGGCTCAGGGAACTAGTGCTATAATGTGGCTCCTCCTCATTACTAATTTTGTTGGAAAATATTAAACTGTCTCTGACCCAGAAGTCTAGTTCTTCTTCTCTCTCACATTGCCTGACTTCATGTACACAAGGTCTAGTTAACTCACCATATGTTAGATGGGGTGATCAGAGATGACATGGCTAAAGATGTGATGCATGTTTGCTTTAGTTCTGTTGAGCTCAGACATGAGGAAGACCCAGTGAGTTTCTTCTTTAGCCATCATATGGTGATAGCATAACATCAGTAGCATGATAGCCCTTGAGGGTTTGGGGATTTTACCTGCTGCATGTTCATGGCTGTTTCTCCAGTGCATAGAGTGCTGGTATGAAGTAGGTACTCAGTACATTCCCACAGAGTGAAGGAATGATCAATACAAATGGTCCTATACCTCTGCCTTCCTTCAATACACAAAGCGCCACTACAAAAATGGAGTAAATCTTAGGAGAAAGAGCATAAATATTCCTTATAGATGATGGTAATGGATTTGAAAAGAAAAACTGCCTTTCTGCCTTTGGGTAAGAAAAAAAAGAAATATTCTTAATACCTGGGTTATGAGTCTGTATTAAAAAATAATTTCCTCTGGATGCTTGGTTTCATTTAGACCCGTCATCCTGAATATAGTAAATGAATTATGCTAAAAAAATACGTTTCAAACCAAATAAATGTACATATACCTGCAGGCATTCCAATTGGATTTTTAAAACTCAAAAAGTAATTATGCCATTATCTATTACTGAACCTAGTGAGCTGTGAAGAGATAGTGGAATTCATGTCTACTATTACTGAGTCATTTTTTTCCCACTAAGAACTAATATGTCAGAAAAGTAGCCAAGAATAAAAAACATTGGAAATATTGAAATTAATAATTGTTATGGTCATATAGCAGAAATAGAGAAACAGATAAATTGATAATAAGTAAAAATCTGTGCCAACTGTCACTTTTGTGCTCAGATTCTAAAAATTACTCTAACATATATTAATATACTTATGAATTGCATTTTATTCGAACGTGTTAAGTATGTGCAGGCTGCTAGGAGGATTGACACAACAAGAAATTAAAAGGAAAAATAGCTTCTGTTGGACTCAAAGGTACTGATGCTATGATTGTTTTTTAAGGTTTCTACTCGTGTAAAATAATTTAAAATATATTAATTTTCCAGAGAGAAAACAATTCAATCAACTTTATTTTTTTTTCATATTTGCATTCTATTCTTCCTTTGTGGATTTTAAGGGAATGAAGAGTCTTGGGTTCCTTCAAACATTTAGGGATAGTAACAACAAGACAATAGTCAATATTTACTGAATGTTACCCTAGATAGAGAGAGCTTTGCTAAGAGCTTCATTAATTCTACCAGGCACTTTATCAAATAAACATTGCAAGGTGCCTATTTTCAAAACAAAGGTTCTGAGGCTTAAACAGGTCAAATAACTTGCCCAAAATGATGAAACTGGGATTAGAGGAATCAGGATCCAAAGCTAACTAATCTTACCCCATAATGTTGTTTTAACCACTAAGCTATTAAAGGAAAACCTCGGCAAGCAATGTGTGAGTCCTGTGGAGAAGGCCGGCTGAGACCCTAGGGTTCTAGCATTACAGGAAGCCCATTCAACTAGGTTTTCAGTGTCCCTGCATAAACCCTGAAGGCAACCAAGGGTTAGGAATGATTAACTTCAGACTCAATCTGTCCTCATAATCTTGCCTTATTTTCTGTGCTTTGTCTTTTATATCCTATACATGTCTTTTTATTCTTTCACAGGAGAACCATACTTGAGCACAGATTACCTCCAATCCACCTTTCCTATCTTTCCTTCTCTTTGAATGCTAAATTCACATTTTATTCCCAGAAGACCAGGACTTTTCTTTACCTAGAAGTTTTTCATACCACCTCCAGCATATTTTCTCAGCCTCACACCTTCAAGAAGCTGTTTCATCCCCCCGCCCCCACTTGCCCTCACTACCCATCAAAGACTGCATAGATTTCAACCCAAGCTTATATTCTAATCGTTCCATGATAAGTTTTCCTGACCATCTTTGTGCCTATCAGCCCTGTAATACAAACTGATATGTCATATATGGATGACTTTGAATTTCATAAAATATGGCTATTAAAATCTCCTCAATTAGAGGAGAAAAGAGAAGAACATAACCATCAATAAGCTTCTGATAGGTGTCATAATGAACTGTATTTTAAGCAATTCAAAGCCATCCTTATCTTATATATCAATGTATACTTCAGGGGTTGAGAAGAAAGGGAAAATTTGTCCCCTAAAATATTTTGCGCCATGATTTCGACACTTTCTGATGGCATCCCAATGCAACCAACACAGACCATAAGCAGTCAGATTAGAGTTTCCCCAAATTATATCACCTTCTTAGAAGGCACAATGCACATAGGAGAGATGGATGAAAAGCTTTTCAAATAAAAGGAAAGAAGAAAGATAGAAATAGAGAGTGGAGAGAGACACAGAAGCTGACAGACAGAGAGACAGAGACAGAGACAGAAGGAGAACCCTGCTTAACTATTTTAACCTACATTTTTCAAATTGTATTTTAGCAGGAAACACACCCTTCACAGAAACATAAAATCTGTATCTTTTCTAATGTGTTTTTTATTACTTGTTATTGACTTTAATTGATCAATCTTGCATTCTTTCATTTGGTAATCTGAGCAACTTCACTGAAGATATCAATATGTAATATAACAACCATTGTTAATTCCTATCGCCTTGTTTTGAAATCCTGTATTGTTTTGATTGTTTTGTTTTTTGTCTTCATTGTTATTTTTTTGTTATTATTTTCTTTTTCTCTTTACAATAAAAAAAGAAAACTAATTAAGACTAAGTAGGAATATTACTTTGCCTTAAAGAAAGACAAATTTGAGTCATTTATAGGAAAACTGATTCACTTTGAGACCAAGATATTAAGTGAAGTAAATCAGACTCACATAGTTTCTCATATATGAGAAATCCAAGATATAAATAAAGAGCAACAGAAAAGATAGATAATAAGAAGTAGGAAGATAGATCTTTCTCAACTACGAACATCCCACAGGAATGTGAACACTGTATGCTACAAACATGTACTAATGAAAACAGAGAGAGAGAGAGAGAAGAGAGGGAGAGAAGAAAAGAATTTAGGAAAAAGTTTTAACATAAATGTCTGTGTGGTCAAAATATTATTCCTAGGAAAAGAATCAGAGGGAACCAGGAGCTAACTAAAATTTATATTTTCCTTATGAACCTCCTTTCAAACATGGAAGCTGAAGTGTGAGATCACTGTTAATAACAGGCTTGGGATAGGTGAAGGTTTTAGTGCTCTAAAACCATGACTGTGCTTCCTAATTACAACGGAAAGTTTTAATCTGGCTTTAAATTAGGATACAATGTCTGGAAAAGCTTGTGTTTTCAACTGGAGAATGCTACAATATGCTTGTCAACTGAGTGTCTTCAAAGGTCTATTGTGATTAAAGTCTTGGTGCCCAAGATGGTGGTAGTGGGAGGTACTGTGGAAACTATGGGAAACAGGACCTAGTGAAGCTCCTTGGGAAGTGTGCTCTTGAAAGGTATCTCTTCTGAGAGGGTTCTTATAAAAGCCTGCACTTACCTCTGATTACTCTTCTCTTTGTTCTTTGTCTGAATTTTACTCATTTGCTTTTTCTGGTATGTTCTCACTCCATGACTCAGTCATCTGTCAGATGTAGCTGAACTCTGATCTTACACTAGCACCATGCCCTTGACTGTCCAATAATATGAGCAAAATAAACCTCTTCTCTATAGAAGTTATGAGCCTTAGGTATTTTGTTGCAGGAACAAAAAGCAAATACACCCAGCAAGAATACTGCACAATGGTACTCTTTACTGAAGACCCAGTTTACCTTTTAAACAGTTCCTTTACCTTAAACAGTTGTCCACTTTTGTATTAGTCATTTTCCTGATAATAGTACACAATACCCAATACATACACCTTAAAAGAGGAGAGGTTTAATGTTGCTCATGATATAAGAGGTTTCAGTCCTTGATCAGTTTGCTCCGAGGCAGGAACATCATTGCAGAAAGCTAGTTTATGGCAGCTGGGAAGCAGAGCAGAGAACTATGCCAGAATAGCTCTGGGGAGGGACCAGAAAGAGACCTCAGGGTTACATGTTCATGACTCACCTACATATACCCAAAAGTGTACTTTAGTAATCCCCGGGCAGTTTCTAAACAAATGAAGTTGACAATCCATCTTTAATTTGTAGCAGCCAGTAAAAGCAGTATCACATGAATAATGCCCAAGTCTGCTGCCAGTGGGAGAAATATCTAGGCCCCTTTGTACCATGGCTACAGCAACCTCTGAGCATCTGGATGGCCAAGTACAGTGAAATGAGTCCTAGAGAATTTATCCTTCTCAAGCAGAGTCCCAGGGACTCTTCTCAAATAAAGGTTTGATAATTTTCCACCCTTAAGGGTAGAGTTTTGCTGACTTCTGCAGGTTCCTTGAGGCATCACTCTTCTTTCTTTGTGCAAAGTACTTGATTTCTTTTTAATGGTGTTAATCTTTTCAGCAACCACAACTTCTTTGACTCCAACTTTACATATGGTTCCTTTGTGGCCAACATTTAAGTTTTTCAAAGGCTTTCTCTGTTTTTTTTGCTCCCAATTCTCCCTATACATCTGGTTAAAAGTAGCCAGTAGTATCTATGCCTCAAGCTGAATGCTGGGCAGCCTTGAGACTTCCTATGAGAGATCAGTTAGCCCAGTGCCTTTAATCACAGAGTAGGTCATTTATAAAGAGATTTATTTATTACAGCCCTGAATGTTTGGATGTCAAAAATCCATGCACCACTAAGTTAGACTGTCTGCTAAGGGCTTCATCCTATGGAGAGGAGGAACACTGCACTCAGTTGGTTTAAAACAGAAGAGCAACTACACTGAATGCTCTGTGGACCTCTTTTATGTTGCCCTTAATCCCATTCATTAGGGAGACAGCCTCCTGGTCTAATTACTGTCTTCACTTAGGAACATAAGAATTTTGGCTAGGATATGTTCAAGCTTTAGCAATAACTCTTGGTTGCAGTGATTTGCACAGAGAAATAGTTTGTAGCATTTGCACAAAGCAGCACAGAGGTTAAGAACACAGCTTTTAAAAGAATGAGATTAACCAAGGATGATATGCCATCTCTAATTATTATCTATTATCTCTACTTTGTGTACTTGGGCTAATCATTTTTACCTGTAAGTAGCTTCATTTCAATGGTGCATGTAAAGTTTAATTGAGATAGTATTTGTAACAACTTTGATTTTGATTGCTACATCTACTATTTGTGGCATCAAGTTCTACTGGTTCTTTAAGTTACTCTGCTAAAGGAGATCATTTACTGAACCCGATCTACTAAGTGCCAAGGCTGTGTTACATTTAAGCAATATAGCAATGAACAGAATATATTCATTACAGATAAATCTTGTGAGAAAGGCAGATAAGTAAACCCCCAAATTAGAATACACTCAGATAATCACTTTCAGTGAGGTATAAGCCCAGCATGTTATACAAGCAGACAGCAAGGCAAATCAGCAGAGGTGGGATCACAACAATACACAAAGTGGAGGAGACTCTTGAGCTAAATCCTCAAAGTAGCAGAAATGGAATTCCTTTGAGCTTAGCTGCCAGCAAAAAGTTTATTTTCCACTGAACATGCCCTAAGTGACAAGGGCAAGTTGGGGTAGGATAAGATACCTTGTCTGAAACTGCTCGGTGAGCCACAGGGTTTAAGAGCCACAGTTTGTACGAAGTGAGGAGAGCTGCGAGGGAAGCAGGAACTCTTTGGGAAGAGGTGATATATTTCATCATCACCCAGGGCCTGCAAGCTGTCAGCAATGATATTAACCTCCCAGGTTAACTTGCAGCCTAGGCAGAAATGAGGAACGCAGGGAAGAGCTGCAGGAGCTCCCCCCTATCACTCATTTAGCCTCCCAACCTTCTTTGTGTCTGGACTTAATGGATAAAAGCATCCCCATTCACACCGCGCTTCCCAAAATGCACTTACTGGGATTGCGACTATTTTTTCTAGGTAATCTGCTTTATTTTATTCTATACATCTAACCATGATTCAAGAACAAATAATAATAATTTTTAAGACAGAAGTGTCAGACATTAAACCAAAAATTATGTTATAGCAGATACTAAAATAATGCCTATGTGCCTAAAAATATTTGGTCTAGAAAGAGGTATATCAAATTAACAGTAGATAATTCTTGAAAGGGAATTATTGCAAATTTTCATTATCTATGCTATTTGATTTTTTCAAAGAGAGCAATTGTACTGCTTGACAATCAGAGGGTGTCCAAATGTGTTTCTTTTGGCTTTAAGATTCAGGTATAGTCTTAATCTGTTTCTCACAACTGTAGAATCAAAAGGCAAAATAATGGACTAGATTCTATGTGTAGTAGACTGTGCTCACTCACAAGTTACTATAATTTAATATATCTACTACCATTTGTACTGTTTCTTAGAATTTAAGCCTCTTCACAAGCAATGAGATCTGGAAAATCATCTATTTGATATGTTATATTAAAATAAAAACCTCTTCCTCCATGTACCTCTGAGATTGTTTTGCTTATTCTTACCTAGGAGTTGTATTTGGAAACCTTGGATCACATGATCTCCAAAGTCCCTTTTGGTCCCCAAATTATACAAGTCCAGAAAAGAACATATTGCGTACTCTGGTGCTTTCAACTGCAGAACAATTTTCTACTTTCTGGGTTCATCAGGTAGCATTACTGGGAACTGTAATTTTTCCTGGCTATTTTCTTGATTAATCAATTTTGTGGAGTGTAGAAGCAACATATCTTGGTCAACAGACAGATAGTAAATGTTTTACATTTTGGGCATCCCATGCTACTTTGGTCTCCTCTTTTTCTCTCTGTTTCCTTTCTGTTTTTCTGTGTCTTGTTTTATAGTTTGTGAAAAGGCCTTCGTATGTAGTCTAGGCTGTCATGAACTTGCTATGTAGCCCAGGCTGGCCTCAAACTTGCAGTTCTCTTCCCTTAGTCTCCTGAGTGCTGGGATTACACAGATATGCCATCACACTACCTCTCATCCTCTTGTCATTCCTTTTCTTCCTTCTCTACTTCCTTCTACTTCAAACTTTTATAGAGATAAAAATCCTGTGGACTAGATTGGATGCAGGAGCTTTAAATGTCCATCTCTGGACCATGCAATGGCTTGCCCAGTAGAGCTTCGTAAAGAACCAAAGTACATTATGGTGGACATGCAATAAATATTTGCTAGTTTGCTTTGGACCAATACTCAGAAGTCTACTTTGTTTCCTTTGTTGACAGCTTAATCAGATTTTGGGTGGTGAAGATCCCTTAATGTTTTGATGGCTCAGATTTCCATGGATTTTAATTTTTCAGGTCGTTTCTGGTCTTCCTTTCTCCAGCATGACAGAGTCCTCGAAAGTCTTTGTGGTTCACTGTCGCCAATGGGGCTGGATCTTCATAGCACCTTCACGAGGCCCGGTGGGAAACAAATGACATACACTCTTACAGAGGCCACATTTGGCTTTTAAAGTGCATTTGAGTGTTCACAATTTCACATTCATTCTTGCTAATGATTGGGGAAGCGAAGCTTTCATTTTAGTCACCTTTGCTCTTCTGAGAGAGTGTCTGGATTTCACCTTTAAGGGAAGCTCTGGGCTTAGTGCTTCATCCCACATCAAAACCCACCCCGAGATTTCTACCTTCAAACAAGTGAAACAAATGCAATCCCGCAGGGGGGCGTCTGTTACAGAGAAGTGGACTTACCTAGATATCAGAACTACTCAGATAGGATTGCCTACTTAGAGAAAATCAGTGGCTGATAGAGAACGTTTTCAGTGGGGGACCACTTAGCAGCTCCACCCCACAAGCTTCCAATCTCTTTAGAGCCAGGGAAAAAATACCTTCCATATTTATGTGAGCAGAGGAAGTGTGTAGTAAATGATACAGCTCAGCATGTGGTAACTAAGATATTTTGATTACCTCTATTTTAACCCGCTCAAATTAATGGATCCTCTCCCCCGACCCCATGAATCACATTTCCTATAGAAATTCCTGGAGCTAAACTTCCCTTTTCTCTAAGCCTCTCCCATTTTAACATCTACCTAAAACAAAAGATAGATAATGCTAGATACTTCATATCAAAAAGAAAACAGAAAGGAAAAAAAAGGAAAAGTGAAAAAAGAAAAAAAAAAGAAAGAAGAAAGTAGTTCCATTAGCAACTTTGGTAAGAAATCGCACCACATTGTTCCTCTGACAAGTAATTTTTCCCAGCATGTGTGCATCTTAAAAGTATTGCAAAACAATATCTTAAAATGAACTGATTAGTATGCATGCTCTGTGGTCACATTTAAGTTCTATTTATAAAATCTATTCTGTTCCAGGCTCAGACAAACAAAACTGAAATGCAGCTGTGTAACACATTGATAATTTTCATTAGTTCTAAAAGCCTCAATAGAATTTGCAATTTTATTCATTACATCTAAATAATCCTGGAAAACCCATTGTGAAGGTGACCTTTCACTTCCTCACCCCTGGCCTTTGTGTGACTTGGCTTTGTGTGTGTGTGTGTGTGTGTGTGTGTATTTGTATGAATCAGGAAGGCCTGGGAAGGGAGAAGAGTTTTCCGAAAGAGTAAAGAACAAAACAGAAAAATGGAAAATGAGGCATAAGGAATCAAAATCACCCATGTAGGTTCTGAAAGCCATTCTAACGAGGGGTATCGTGCCATCATTTCCCAGATGTGAATAAGCCCAGATTTCTGAAATCACTGTGTGAGAGTGTGGCAAATGTGGATTGTATTCTAATTCACTGGGAGGCAGTTCACTGTTTTGATCTGAAAAGATGAGGATTTTCCCAGGGAGTGAGCCAAAAAATAGGCCCATGAGAAATAAATAATGCTTCTTTTTTCAACTGGAGTTTGTTCTTGAAAAGTAAAACAATGCCAGCTTTGGAGATAGCTTTTCTTTCTGTGAACATTTTATTCATGTGGATTTAAAAAAAAAAAGAAAGATTTAAAAATCACCCACTTCCCAGAATTCTGGCAGCCACCCATAAAAGCACAAAGAAGTCTTTAGAAAAATTAAGATAACAACAATAAAATAAGCATAATATGAAAGGTGAAAAATAAAGACAAACAGTTGGAATTTAGCAGCTACTGTGATGGTACTTCAACACTGACCGGGTAATTAAAATGATAAAACCGAGTGTATAGAGAAAGTGAGGCACCTGTCTTAGATAAATACATATGTGTGGACACAAACACTCACACTCAGGCATTTATCTGATAATTGCTAATTTGGAACTAAAGATAATGACAGTTATGAATTACCCGTTATGCAGAAGTGCCACACCGAACACTCCATCTTGCTCAGTAAAGCTAACCAGGGCTTAGGGAAGACTTCTTTATCTCAGTGTTTCTGGAGATGTCGCCTTTTTAAAAAAAGATGGCGGGGATAAGTGGTGACAAGGTGAAATTCCTGGAAATATTTAGGCAGGCAGTGTTAGGGTGGCTTCTACACCACTCAAAAGGTTTAGTACGAAAGTTAAATATTTAATCTCTGAGAGATGACCACCCATTTTTAATTACAGACATGAATGTTCAGAAAGAGCAAAGAACATTTTTGAATGGTCCATTTTGCATGAAAGGCCAGCATGCAACAAGGCTCGTCTGGAAGGGAGGCAGAGCTGAACTGACAGGGGACTCAAAGAGACAAAAAATAGAAGGAGAAAACAATAAGAGAAACAAGAATGAGAAACCCACAACTTACAAAATTTGTAAATTGTCCAATTTTAAAACTTTTCACTATTATTTATTTATTTGTGTCCTTTTGATACAGGGTTTCACTATGTAGTTCAGACTGGCCTTGAACACACTTTGCACTCCAGGCTGGCCTCAAACTCACAGTGACTCTCCTGCGTCAGCCTCCCCAGTGCTGAGATTACAGGTGTGCGCCACCATGCCTGGCCCATGGCACTATAATTTGAACAAATTTACCAATGAACTGGAAAGTTTCTAGAAGGTTGCAGATTTCAGGTAAATAGACCCTTCTCATTGCTGCATTTTGATTTGTTGAAACATGTGGGTAATCATCTGTTCTAGTCACTTTCTGTTGCTGGGACAAAATACCAGACACCCACAACTTAAAAGAGGAAAGATTTATTTTGGTTCATGATTTCAGTCCATGGTTCACAGGCTCCAAGGCAGAAAAACTTGTTCCAAACATCGCAGCCAGAAAGAGGAGCTGAGGACAAGAACAGACCAATCCAGTCCCACCCCCAGCGACTTGCCCCTGAACAGCAACTCAGTCACACGGTAGATCCTTCATGTCCTATCACTTTGCAAATGTACAAGACATTTTTTGATCTAAACTATAATATCACATGAAATCCCACCGTATTTCAAAACCACTACCTCCAGTGAGTCTCAGGAGACAGACTACCCTATATTTCTAAATTCTACCCTAGAAATTCATGCTTTTTTTAGATTAAAAAAACTAACAAAGCAACCATGAAGACAAAATCAAAACAACACAAAAACAACAAAGATGACACATGACCTCAAAATAAAATGATAGGAATTAACAATGATTGCTACTTTACATAATGTTATCTTCAACGAAGTTGCTCAGTCCACTAAATGTAAGAATGTCAGATTGATCAAACAGTCAAAGACAGTAACAAGTAAAAAACCAAGGGAAATGAGAATTTTAGAGAACAGAATTTCAAAAAAATCTTATGTCAAGAGGACTTCCATCAATAACTGTGGAAAGAACGCAGTACAAATTAGTGCCTTAATTCTGTGGTGCAAAGAGCTATGGCATCCAGTCACCAAAAGGAAGTCTCATTGACATTCTTGCCCACCAATAACAAAGTGGAAAGTTATTTCAACTATTATTCTGTGTGAAAATTCATCAGTTAGAAAACTTCATGCAATGACCCTTCTCTTCTGAACCTAACTAGGACAGTAGCCACATTTATTAAAGCAGCAGTAATTGCTGGAACATTAACACGGTAAGGCCATGTTTGGGGACTTTACCAGAACAAATTATAGGCAAGGAAGACTATAGGGAACTACATATGTGACAGAGTTCTGTAGCCACACTACACAGGGCCTGGTGGAGCCACTAGAGCCTGTGTTTAGATGAGTGATCCTCAAAGGTCCATGTGTAAAAATCAGGTACCTGGAGGGAACTACAAAGCAGTGCTGTGTCCCTTTAAAAGGTGGGGTCCAGGGTCTCAAGGTCATTAAAGGTGTGCCTCCAAGGGAATCCTGTGAGCCCAGCCATTCTTGGTCCTTCCTTTCCAGACTTGTTATGAGAGCCATTTGCTCAACATACTTCTTACCACTACTATTAGGCTACTCAACAGAGACCTAAAGAAACAGGGCCTGTTAATCATAGAAACCTCTAGAACTGTTCTCTAAATAAAACCTTAATTTTCAATAGCTGTCTCTGATATTTCAGTGACCAGAATCTGATAAATGTAGCCATTTTTTAGTAAAAATTTGAATATATAATTTAAATAAATTATACTGTGGGTATAAAATTTGAAATAAATGAATATTTTAAACAAATTTTTAAGAAACTGTCACTCATTAAATTATTTTAGAACTTTAGGCAGAGAAGATTATAAAAATTATGTTACTGTTAGCATAAGTTGGCACCATTTTGGCCAGTAAAGTAAAATGCTATCCACTGTCAAAATTAGGTGATTGAAGGTGTTGTTTACAAATATCAAAAGGAATAAAAGATTTGGCAGAATATTAGGTTACTACTTTAGCAATTACTCTTTCTGTAACTTTAATTCAGTTCTAACAAAGTCTAGGGATTATTTGTCTTTTAGCCATGATAGTGCCCCACGTGAAAAGTAGTATCTCTGGAAAGAAGTTAGACTTTTTGAGTGTCACGAAGAGCATGATTCACCTTGCTATTAAGGACTGGGTACTGGCAAAATTTTGGAGCTCATACTGAGAAAACAAAAAGCGCCTCTAATCCAACCACTCTTTGAGTTTGCAAAACTGTCTTACATAACAAGGCAAATAAAGTGGAAAAAAGCTGTGGTGACATGGGCCACAGAATTAACCCCACAGCTACAGTCATTACAGATTTAAGCACCTTGAGAATTCACTCCAGTTACTTTCTATTTGTTACAATGGAAAAATTAATCTTGAATTATGTCAGTTTTGAATTATGAGACCTTTTCAAGAATATACCTTTGGCATGAAATTAGATTGCCTCACACCAACGTTTCATTCCTACTGAAAGGCATTAACTATCAAGCCAGACCAACAAAGATGTACTTGAGTGCTATTCAGGATCCTGAGAAAACAATCAGAACAGCTGACATCTATTTCTTATCTTTTGCTAAGCATATGTTAGGAGTTTCGCCATAGTCTTTAATATTGTTCATTGATATGTACTGGTATTACACGTATTTCATAGAGAGCTATCTGAGGCTTAGGAGGTTGATTACCTGCCCAAGACAACACACTTTTCCAAATGTAGGTTCTGCCGGTCCAAAGCATCCTCTTTTAACCCACACACTATAAAAGGCACAGTTAAAATATGAGCACCTGAGAGTTGGTCTACTGCCTTTGTTTCCTGAGCTTGTCTTGATGCCACAAAGCTTGTTTTTGCTGTGCTTATAATGCTAAAAAAAATTGTAAATTACTGTGCACACTGTTATTTCTTTAATTCCATAAGAGGGAGATAATAAGGATAATAAGAACTGTTCCTTTGTAATTCCAGTGTGATATTTTTGTGGGTAGTTTTCAAAGCACATAGTGTGCAATTAGAGATAATGTGGATGGCTCCTTGTTTCCCAGGCATGTGCCATCAACTGGGCATATGCTGAGAGTGCTTGATGTGCGTGCCACAGTGATGTGGACGTCTCGCTGGCCTCTTGAGCTCGAGAGCCCTTAGGATTTTGGCAATGATAGAGACCCTCGGATGACTTGTAATGGAGATCCACAAGGAGGAGTCTCTATTATATTTTAAATGTAGGTCTTTGCTTCTGACAGTATTTCCTCCTTTTCTTGGACTTCTTCCCTGTACTTAAAATTGCCTTAGTAATCAGGAAAGTGACTTGAAACTGTGGCCGACTAGCTTTCTTTATTTATTCTCTTGCTATGACTTTCATCATAACTTTTCAGAAGGCACATTGAGAGAGCTATTCTCCCTGCCAAGGCATTTAAGCTCAGCAGAAGCAGATGTCCAGTCGTGTAATTTCTGCCCAAGTATCACTGATATATTATTGAGAAAACATCAAATCAGACGAGTACTGGAGAAATTAAAGCCCACTCTCACAGCATCTCTGACCTCTACTCCTGAAGTTAGATTTATGTTAACCTTCTAACCTTTCTTATTCCCTAATCTTGGTCCATATGCTATGGGAAAAATCTTATTTTTTTAACATGTAGTATTCAACGGTGCTTTCACTTTTTATCTTGTACTTTTTTCACAACTGTTTCTTTTGCTCTTTTTCTTGTCCTTCGCATCCCATTGTCAATCCCCTCTTTGCCGAGTTGACATGACATGTGTCCTTCCTTGTTTTCCTCTGGAGCTGAAGTTTGAGCCATTTCTTGCTTTCAGAAAAGGTGTTGTATTATACCTACTTCTGCATCTTGCATTGTCGACTGGTGAGTTTTTGTTACTAATTACTAAACATCTCTTAGCTTGACTGTTTTTTGACCCTTTATCGTAGGTGTTCACGGCTTAAGTGGGTGAGGGACTCTAGAAGTGAAATTACGTACATCAGAGTACATTCATGGCATTAAACTAGCTATTTTAATTCACTCTCAACAACTAATGCCTGGGTGGGAAGGAATGAGTGAACTTGATCATGTATCTGCTCATAAAGCAGAATAATTTTAACAGTTCATTCAACCATTCATTTATTCAGTACTACCATGTTCCTAACATTTCTCTGCAGTATATGCTTTTATATGTTTTTATATGTTTTTATATGTTTTTATTCCTAACAGTATTGCAGAAGAGGTGACCATAAACAAATGAAATCTCAGAAAATGTCAAAGACTCATACATGATTCTAAGAAAAGAAAAGAAAAAAAAAAAAACAGAACAACTGTATAGAGAGAACATGGGGAAAATACTGAGACACTATTTAAACCAAGATCTTAGATCTGAAAAGAATCAGCCCTTGCAAAGGTCTGTACCTTTGGATGAGCATTGGAGGCAGAGAAGTCTTCAAGGACCCAAGAGTGGAAGGAACTGAAACTAGGGGGGAAACTAGCAGAGGCCAGAATGGATGGAGCATAGTGGAAGAGAGGGAGATACCCAAGGTAAAACTGTGGAGATGTACGGGAAGTAGATTATCATAAAAGGGATGACTGATAAAAAAAAACAAAACTATGAGTGTAATATAAAATGCTATGAAAGCAAAGTGTCTGCATGTGTGTGTGTGTCTGTGTGTGTGTGTGAATAATATCCCTCTTCAAGGAGGAGGTAATAATTGAAATGGACTTTGACAGGCAGAATTTACACTGGGAAAATTCAACAGTGGGAGTGGTGGAAATTCAGGTGAGGACCCACACTGACCTTTGGCTAATAGGTGGTTTATTGTAACTGAGTGAAGAAAAACTGGAGAATATAAAACTGGGAAGGGCTGTAGAAGGTTTTCCATGCCATAATAAAATACCCATTGACCATCATGTGAACCTATGGGAGGTTTTGGGGACAGAAAAATGACATAGTCAGAACAGTGATTTCTAAATGTTTCTTCAACCCTTGACTATTGGGTTGCAGTCAGTTTATTATGGTCTGCTGAAGAAGCTACTTAGGGAGTTCGTAAAACATAAATCAGAGTGAACACAAGAACTCAACAGAGGTGCACCACCTAGAAAGAACGTAAAAGCAAATGTGGTTGAAAGAATTCTTTGACATGGAATTAGGCCTCAGTCTAATGTAGAAATCCTTTTTTCTAATCATGCTTATTAGAAAAGTACAAAGGACAACATTACCCCTGGAGAAAGCAATAGTGTGGTTGTTTCCAAACTCTAATTATTAATGAAGTTCTTTCTCAGGGCTCAACTGGAGTCTGATTCCCTGTAAATTCTACCCACAGTTTTGCCTTAGCAGAAAAGCAAATGTTACATCATTCTTCCACTGGCCAAACCTTCATATATTTGAAATCAGCTGTCATCTTGATCTTTTCTCATCTGTCAATCTTTCTCTTGTTTCTTCAACCATTAATTGTACCTATAAATGTAAAATGTTCATTGTTTCCTGTATATAGAATCTGCATTGTATTTTAAAAAATAAAATCTGGTACTGATTCTTCGTATACTGTTAATAATGAATTTTTTTTTTTTAGAAATCAAACTCATGACCTCACACTTGCCAGGCAGGTGCTGTGCCACTAAGCTAAATCCCCAGCCCCATGAAAAATTTTTTCTGGAGCTTTTTTTTTTTTTTTGATTGTTGGAGAAATTATCTTTTTAAAGCTTTTTCTGCATAAATACTAGGTGCTGATTACATAAGGGAGGAACACAAACATGGAAATGCTTTCTTCTATACAGATTTATTCTAGGCCATGGGTCAGAAAAGTATGAACTAAGAATAGCTTTTACATTTTCAAATGGATGAACAAAATCAAGAGAGGAATAATATTTCAAGATACATAAAAATTTTATGAAATTCTAATTTCAATGCCCCAAAATAAAGTTTTACAGGAATGTTCTCATTCAATTACATATTGCCTGTGGTGCCTTTCATGTCATGTTGCAACAAAAGCCAAGTGACCTGCAGAGCCTAAAATATTTGCCATGTGTCCCCTTAGAGAAAAAGTTGGCCAACCTCAGTCCTAAGGCCCAAAGGTGTAATTTCTCTACATAACCTCCCCCGAGAGTTCATTAAAAATACAGAATCTCAGGCCCTATCTGAGATCCACTGAATGCAAAAGCATCTCAATGGATTCTAGGTAATGTGCATGTCTGTTCGGTTTTCAAGTAGCAGCTCTGGGACACGCTCCTCAACCTTGTCCTGGGAGAGAGTTTCTTGACACTTGTTTAGAGTTTCAGCTAGTGGGTCAACAGCACAGGTGGGTTGTGGTGGAGATTGAGGGTCTGAGCATCCAGGAAGCCCCCAGTAGATGCTGATGGTGTTCTTTTCTGAGTAAATTTTGAGGGATACGAGGGGACACTTTCACTTATAAATCCCTAGTCCTCTGCTGGGTTTCACTGACCAGTCTGGACTTAATGAATTAGTAGCTCTTCTCTCAATGTATTCTGCAAACTATGCTCCTTTCCCTTGTGTTGCGTAGAACACTATTTACTATCAGTAGATATCTCAGTGGAAAGAACTTTTTGTCTAACCTCATACTCTTTTGCTATTTTCTGAGTCTACCAAACACATTCCTAGCTCAGAGCACTTGCATTTTATTTTTCTCCCAGGAAAGCACTTTGGTTCTTCACGGTTCTTCTTAATATCCCCTCTTTAGCAAAGAATCTTCTCAGCTAAAACAGCTACTGATATCTGTCCCATCATTTTTCCCTCACTTCCTTCTTCTCCTTTGCTCTTAATGGCAGTTTATATATGTATTCAACCAATGTCCTTTTTCTTGTCTGTGACTAGATTATAAGCTCTGTGACGGCAGGGACATTGTTTTCAGCATTTTAATGGAACACTTACTGTATGCTGGGTACTATTCAGGGATTCCAGAACCAATAATTACGCCTACAAAAATGCCTAAGACTTACTAAACATTCAACGAATATCTGATAAAAAATTCCATTTTATTCTGCTTTGAGCAGAGACTATGGCTGATAATCATAAAATTTAAATGTCCATTGTTGTTAAGCAGAGTAAGCACACAACATTATCCAATGAGGACTAACGTATCACATGGCAGATACTGAAAAATCAATAAGACTTTTATTCTCATATTAAACTTGGGAAAACTGAAATTTAAGGCACTTATGCCCCTTACAAAAGTCTCTGCGTGTGTGTAGATCCAAGCAGTCTAACTCTAGAACTTGGGATAAAAAGCCATGACATTGCTTCCTCTCAAATGAAGCCTGTAGATTGGCAGGCATGGGCAGCACCTGAACAAGATCACTAGATTTACGTTAAAAATTTTAAGCATCTAATCACTGTCTGCATCATTCTACAAAAACACTAAGTGCAATTATAACAAAGACCCCCATACCAAAAGCAAAGACACAAAAACATACAATAAATGGAATTGGAAGTGAAGAATTAATCCTAAGTAAGTATCAGGAAGGACTAATAAATAAGCTGTTAACTTGTGCTTCACAAACTTGCCAGTCTAGCTGCAGATTTCCTTTTGTGAAGGGAGACTATGTGATGGTTAACATTTCAAGATTGTAGTTTACCTGGATTTTCACACATGTGGAATCTGTCTATAAGAAGACAAAATTGCAGAGCATAATGTCCTCCACGGTCATCTACACTGTTGTAAATGACAGTATCTTCTTTTTTAAGAACATGACACTATGTAAAATAAGCCAGAAACAGAAGGGAAAACATTGCATGATTTCACTTATATGTGTAATCTTTTTAAAAAGCCAAATACATAAAAACATATGGTAGTATGATAATTATCAGCAGCAAAGTCAGGAGACATAGGACAAACAGTACAAATTTATACTCATGTAGGATGCATAGGTCCAGAGATCTAGTGTACATCAGGAACGTTACAGTTAATAATACTATATCATATTGGAACATTAACATGGAAGTCGATTTTTAGATGCACTAATTTCATGCACAGACACACAAAAGAAGTAACTATGGAAGCTTATACATATGTTAATTTGTTTAACTGTAGTAGTCATTTCAAAATAGATGTACCCAAATATATTGTAAACTTTAAATACACACAATAAAAATAATTTTAAAAGAACACCACAATGGATATCTTTGCTTTATGTGTATCTTTGAACTGCATGGTATTTAAGATGGATAGAATTATATACTACCCCTCAAAAAAAGATGTACTAAAGTCCTAGTTCTCAACATCTCAAAATATGATCTTCTTCTCACACAGGATATTTCAGATGCAATTACTTTAGAAGAAGTCATACTGTTAAAGGTGGAGCCCTAGTCTGTTATGACAGGGGTCCTTCTGACCAAATAGCTATGCAAAGGCAGGAAACACATGAATTAAGCATCACATAAACTTGGAGGCAAAAGCTGAAGGAATGCAACCATGAGCCAAGGAATGCCAAGAACCACTATCCACTGCTGTAGGCTAGAAGAAACAAGGAAGCACAAATTCTCTTCTAAAGAGTTCAGAAGGACTATGTCTCCCTGCTGACACCTTGATTTTGGACTTGGAAAAAGACTCACTGATGGGTTAATTTGCTAACAGACGTATGATCTATTATAAAGTGCTAGCAAGAAATGGTCTGAACTATCCCATGGAGCCTGGACTAAGAAAGCCCAGTGCTTGCTCTGATCCTCTACTGTCACTGTTGTGATAGAGCCTCTGCCTTTTCATTTTCACACTGTGTCCTGCAAGTAATATGGCCTTTCCTTGTTCTGGTCATACCATAGAGTACAGTACTACAATAGGGGCTGATAAACAGAGTAATAGTAAAGTAGAAAGAGCTTGAAGATATAGGATAGAGTGGATATTTCGGATCTGTGGAGAAATGATGGACATTCCCATAACTGTTGCTGAAACAGTTGGCAATCCATATGGAAACAGAAATAATTTTCAACTCAAAATCACACTAAAGAATCAATTTCAAGCACGTTAAAAGGCCTAAACATGAAAGTGCAAATATATAACATTTAAAAGAAAATATTTGAGAAAATATTTATGTTCTTGTGAGTAGAGAAGATTTATTAAACAAAATATTAAAAGCAGAAACCATAAAGAAAAAGTTTGACCAGTCAGTCTCCATTAAAATTAAGTACTTCTTGTAGCTTCCCTTCATTGCTGTAGGAATTTGAGACTGACTAGTGTCTATTGAGGTCTGGATCCTGGTCTTGGGCTAGAACCCAAATAGGCCACTTATACATCCAGAGCTCAGTGTTCTGAGAGGTCTTTCACCTTTATTCCTTTCTCTTCTTCTTTCCTCATATGTGTCAAAGAAGGAGACCCACGGAGAAGAGTACTCACTGTCTCACGTATCATCTTTGAACTTACTCATGCAGGCTTGTGGCTACATAAAAAGGCAACTGAGTTAGTCAGTAAATAAACTAAGGGTAATGGGATTTCTTACCCCTGGAGAATGGATTTATGAACATGAAGTAGGAAAGCTGTAATGAACTCAGTGGTGTTTGAGAAGCATCAGAGATTATCAGTGAAAACCCACGGTTTCTAACTTGTCTATTTAGATATGGAAACATACAAATATATGTGTGTGTTCGGGCATAAATACATACAGACTTGTACTTCCTGTTTGTGCTTCCTGAAAGGATCTACAAGCAATAATAGAGAATTCCATAGCAGTAAGAGCAGTAAATACTCAGACTGAGATTTGCAAATACTATTTTTCATTAAAGAACACAGTCTCTTTACAAAAATGTTTCTCTTGATAGGTATGCTGATGAGCTTGATTATTTCACACTGATTAGTTTGTAACTCTCCAGGTGATTGGTGAATTACAGTGCTGGGCATACTGGTGAAGTGCATTTCTGCATATGTCTGGGTGTGTCATGGAGGCATGACACGGGGTTAGGATATAATACCTGATACCCTCCACTCAGTTACTATTCACCTGTTTTGCTTCTCTGTCACCATAAACTAAGCAACCTTACTCTGTCATACCATTCTGCTGTGATGCTTTTCCCTTGAAACTAGCTGACCATGAACTGAATCCCATTATAATATGAGCTAAGTTAAACCTCTTCTTCTTAAGCTGTGGGTGTTGAATATTATGTCCAACAATGGGAAAGTTAACTAACATAGAAAATTTTTACTACACAGTTGGGGACATTGTTGTGACTTTTCTTGAACATGTTTCTGGAAATAGGTTGTAGAAGAAAATTAGAAAGGTTTGGAGATGCAGGTTAGAGAAGGCCTCCAGGGGTATAAACATAGTTTGATGGATAATTTTTATTGGTGCACTGAAGACCAGAATGATGAGAGGAATGCATATAGTAAAGGCCAGACAAAAGCAGTTTCAGTGAAGCACAAGGCTCACTGGCAGTTGGACTATGGTCCAGGAGTTTCACACTCTGTCAGAAAATTCACCTACATTATGACTATGTCTTTAAATTTTGTAGAAGACTGAGATTAAGTGCAGTGTACTAATTTGTCTAGGGAATAAAATTTCAAAGTAGCCCAACATTTAGGCTATGGCATGGGAATTGCTGGCTACTTTTAGCCTCATTTATCATAGGAACTGGGGACATATAGCAGAGTAGAAAAAAATGGTAAAACTAAAGATTTGGTCCAGAAGGAATCATATTTAAAGTGGGACCAGAAGAGATATGGCTGGAGGAAGAGATTAATGCTATTAAAAAGAAATTGAGTACAAAGAAGATGCCTAAAGGTATCTCAGGAATCAACACAACCCCCCATCACAGGATGAAATGTTAAAAAAGTACAAATTTTTCATTTGATAAGGTATTCTCTGGGTCCCCTGCTCCAGGGCTGACTTCATTGTATTGAGCCATTTAGACATTCAGAGGCTGCTGCCACCATGATCTAATAGGGCCTAGCTATTGCCTGCACTGATGCAGACCTTGTCATTGTCTATAGGATACTGGTTTTACTTGCATCAAAAATGGAAATGTTATAGGGTCAGGGAGGCTTCTCACTAGATTCAAAGGAAAACTTGGTAGATTAGGCAAGGATCCATTGAGAACACAATGTGTGAAGCTGTGGATATGAAGCCAAGGGTGTAGTGACACCAGGATGTTGAATATGCTAGGGACATGGAACCTCTGCCAAGAGAGAGGTGACATGCACTGTAACCAGAAAGGCCACTGGGTCACTGAAGCTCTCTAGAAATCACATCTCACAAGTATGTGTCCCAGATGGTGGACATGTAGCTACAGGATTTCATGTTTACCTTGCTGAACTTTGGTCTTGCTTTAGTCCTATTCTTTCATAATTCCCTATTCTTCCTTCTTCTAATGGAAATGTTTACCCTGTGCTTTTATACCTTCAGATTATGGAACTTGTTTTTATACAAATGTTCACAGTTTGACATGAGTTTCACAAAAGAATGTGACCTAAAATTCTAAAAATGCTGAGACTTTGTGGAAGTGATTATTGTATTATTAGGTGCACACAAAATAATTCTATAACATTAAGTAGAATTATGACCTTGTTCTTATTTGAGGGTTAAGTATGATGTAAGGAGGTGTGTATGAGTGTCAAATTGACAAGTGGTAGGATGTGATAGTTAAGCTTGAGTTTGTGAACTTTTTGGTATGGGAGACACTCAGGAGATTGGTCAAGCTCCCTTTTGGGTGTGTCTGGATGGGTCATAGTGGTAGGAATTTGAGTACTCTATAATTCCTGATACTGTTCCCCTGCTGTGTTTTTCAGCCACCATAAACATACCAGCTTTGTTCTGCCGTGCCTTTCTATCATGATGTTTCTGCCTTGGAGACAACTAACCACTGTCTGAATCCTCTTAAAACTTGAACAAATTTAAACCTTCCTTCCTCTAAGTTGTGAGTATTCTGTATTGCGTCCAACAACAGGAATGTTGACTAATTTCATACAGGAAAATAGAAAATGATTCTAGAACAACTAGCTGATTCAGAACATAAAGAAATACCCAAAGAATGTCAAAAATCACAGATACAAGTTTGAAACAACTTCTACTAGCCACATCTTGAATAACTTGCACATCAAAATAATTAAGGATAGTAAGAGTTTGTAAACATATGAATAAAATGAGAATCCACATGTTTACACTGGTATAAGTAAATTAATGTATTAATTAAAAGGAAGGGAAGCTCTAGCTCATGACAGAATGCCAACTAGAAAATGTAGGTAGAATTAGAAAATCATCACTTGGCAAGAATCATAGTTTTAACCGAGTCAGGCAAAAATCATTTTTGAATGCTAAATCTGGTCTGTGAATGGGCAATAAGATATACACATAATTTCAAAATTTTTTACCATAAGAAATTATCCATTTAAGTACATCTTAACTAATTAACATCATAGTAGAGTTTTACTATTTACCGTCCTTATCAAATAATAAAAGGTAACATCACCAGTAACAGGACAAATCAGTTTTGTTTGACTTCTGATCTGATGTACTGAGAACAGCTCAACAAGACTCTCATGGGATTTCTATGAAAAAGCATTAACTGTGAGAACACATTAGCTTTAAACTAAGTGATCTACTGAAAAGTAACTGCCCAGGACTCTTCATACATGTCCAGGTAGAGCATACTGGCCAGATTCTCAAACTAACCATCACACACACAAGAAAAGATGAGACAAATAAACCTTCCCTAGTGTAGGAGATATACTGGTGTTTCTCTCATTTAATTATATTTATCCCCCATCCTGACTTATATGCATGTACCCTTGTGCCCTACAACCGAACTGTCCCAATATCAAACATGTATCCCAGAGAAACTTTAAATGTGGGCTGATATAGTTATAGATATAGATGATATATCTATAGATATATCTTTAAATGTGGGCTTTATATATATATATATCTCCATACATATCCTTACCAAATATATCTATATCTATCTATCTATATATATATCTCCATATATATCCTTACCAAATATATATATAAAACCTCAGAGCAGTACTTTTTATAAAGGGACAAACAAGAACAAACAACAACAATGTAAAGAAAGAACCACATCCTCATCAAGCATAGCTCAATGAAGTTGTGGTGTATTCACACACTAGCATAAATTACCTATAGCTGCATACTTCCACACTGACAAATCTCAAAGACATGAGATTGACCTGGATGTGGCGACACATGCCTGTAATCCAAGCACTCAAGAGGCTAAAGCAGGAAGATAGTGAGTTCAAAACCAGCGTGGAGCTACATGGCGAGTCCCAGGTCAATATGAGCTACATAGCGCGATCTTGTCTCACACAAAGCAAAACACAAAATGACAAAAAATAAACCACAAAAGCATAAAATATTACTGAATTAAAATAGAAAAGAAAATACACTGTGTAGTCCCATCTTTTTTAAAGTAAAGAAGATTAAGTAACTTTTGGGGGCACACGTGTAAAACTTTCAAATAAAAACCAAGAAATAATTGACACAAAACTTAGGACAGTTGTTAATAGAAGAACATGGAGAAGGAAGAGATGAATTCAAGAAAAAGCACAGAAAGATGTTTCAGGTGTGATAAAATTCAGTTTTATTGTCCTGTACTGGTCACATAATGATCATATGCATTTTATCATGTAAATGATATATGTATATTTTTAAGCAAAATTCCATGTATACTACATCTTACACAGAAAATTTGGGAGAAGAGCATGGCATACTGAGAGTATATAAATTTGCCAACATACTTAAATCTCAATATTTCTTTCAGATTATTTTAAGTTTTTTCAGTCAAATTTTTGTTTTTATTGGTACATGTTCACAGTACATAATGATTACATTCATTACAGGGAGTTGGTACTGATATATAAGACATAAAAATGTATCTTCAATGACATGGTTCATATTTCACCAATCTAAACATTTGGTCCCTGGAATGTTCTCCTGCATTTTTTTAGCCTAACAAAACAAAGTTCACAAAAATAATTGGAGGGCTGGGGAATTAGCTCAATGGTAGAGTAACTGCCCAGGATGTGAAAGCCCTGGGTTCTCTCTGAAGCACTGGAAAAAAATGAAATAGTAACAAGTGACCTAAGGTATTATTTTTCCCCAGAAAGTATTTCCTTGCACTCTTGCCACATGCCTTGCTACAAGGAGGCAAACATTGAGTTAATGCAATTCCAAGGTTTAAAATCTCTATGCAGTAATGCTGCCTTCATTTTATTTGAATAATGTAAGTTTTAAGCAATTCAAACTATTCCTGTTGATTTATTTCCAGGGAAAATTTGGTCTATGTGTGCATGTATGTCTGTGTGTATTTGTATGTGTATGTTTGCCACTGTAATTATTTGAGGTTTAATTTCTTAAAAATCTTTTGTTATTTAAAATAGTAGAGACAGCCTGATAAAAAGAGATCATGATTCTAGTAGTGGAGATGTCGCTGTATTCATTGACCAGATCCAGCTTATAATGCAGTAAGGGTGTGCGCAGATGGAAACCACTTCAGAAGCCTGACAGAAAAATTACATGCAACTCACATATTTCCCTTACCTGAAGTCTATAAGGCACCTGCTGTAGCAAGTACAGAAACAACACAAGTTTAAAAAGTATAAAGATATCACAAAATGTAGATAGCTTTTGTTTGAGGAACCATCTCAGACTGAGTAATGTTTTTTTCATTCCTAGATATAATTGATTATTTTGAAAATCACAAATGAAAATACATGGCAGTTGACCAAAAGATGAGTGGGTGAGGCTGACTGAAAGAAATGCATTTCTTTTCCACCTCAGATATCTTGATTGAGTCCTACTGCTAGGAAGAATCCAGAGAGAAGACCCTTCAGAAGGTTTTTAAAGTGAGAGTCACGTCACGTTCGTCAACAGCCTTGGAGAATAATGTGGTTATAAGAAGCATTACAACAGCAAGATAGATGATAAAATCTGAGAAACATGTGCTCAGCACAATGGGACAGAATATAAATAACCCTGTTACCAAACAACCAGAAAAGGGCTAGCAATATTTGCTATGAATAGATGTCTTAAGATCTTTGGTCAAGCACAGCTTAAAATGAGAGCTGGTCAGGTCAACATCTTGGTTCGTGGCTTGATTAGACTGTAATTCGGATAATAAATAGCAATTCTGACTCGGAAGGGAAATGCTGCCGAGAATTGAAAGGGCTCAAAAATAGTTGTAGAATGACTGACCAATACTTACATTTATTCATCTGTTTGCCCATCCATCCATCCACCTACCTAATCATTTGTTTGTTCATTCAATTAATTATTTGTTTATTAAATGTTATGAGGATAGATATGGGAAAATCTGTGTTTGACTGGAAATTAAAACGAGCAATGGACTGAAACACAATTCTGGTATTTAAAGAGTTCATTATGTAGCATAACATTTTTCAAACTCAGCACTATTGACATTATGAGATGGGTCATTTTTAATTACAAGGGGCTTTCACCACTGGAGAGTGTTTAGCAGCATCCACGGTCTCTTTTCATAGAGACAGCACTCTTTATCCCCACATATATAGTTTTAACAAACAAAATGAATTCCAGTCATGGTCCAATCTCCCTGAACGGAGGTGCAGTCATCAGTTCTGATGGAGAACCACTGGTTTAGCAGAAAAGACAAATATGTTAAACAAAAGTTACAGTCCAAGAGCTCTGTAATTAAGAAACCTTAAATGAATCAGAACATGAGAAGAGAGTGAGTGCATTCTTCAAAAAGCTTCTGCCTCCAGGAATTTAGTGAGGGTTCACTAAAAGCATCCCTGAGCTGAATTTTTAGGACTTCACGAATTTTTAGGAGGACCATTTTACGAAGGGTGAAAATGCAAAGACTGTTTTCTCTTTTCCAGCTTAGCACATTTCTCGTTTCTTTAACTTCTGATTGTAAGGAGTCTAATATCCTTGAATATTTACTAACATTTAGTATAGTGTCACTGATATGCTTTCACATGGAAGTGACAGCTGTTCAGGTAAACATGGACAAAAAAAATTTTTGGTAACTTACCAGGTAGGGTGAGCTCACAGTGTATAAATGAGGCAGATATTTAAACAGGTATAAAATTCAGTATTGAGTGCTTTGGCAACAATATGTAAAGCTGTCAGACTTTGAGGAAGAGGTGTCCATTTTTGGAGTTCTGGTGTGCTCTTCTAGCACCATAATATTTTGGCTTGACTTTAAAAGACAAGTAGAAGTTGACTGCCGGGAGAAGGCAGAAGCAGGGGATTGGGCAGCAGAAAAAAAGTGCTCAGAAAATGCTTAAAATTCTCCATGAACAAAATATAAAAGAAATGATTACTATGACTATTATTCTAACACTGTCTTAATATGCCAGAGCACACAGCTCCATTTAATAGACATTAATAAGTAAGTAACAGTGACAGTGGAGCCCAAAGTCCTGCCTCCTGACAATACAATGTATGCACATATGTATTACCTTGGCCTCCCTGCCATGGGCAAAGAAATGCTACTAAGATTACCCTTTTGTCAAATAAGCCAGAAGGTTATATTAGGGCTTCTCCCATATACTGGAAATCTCAGTGTTTAATCAGGACCCCAGATGCCCCTAGAACAGCCATTTTGACACATATTTTGAAAGTCCCTTTGCCTGCTCAGAGCTACAAAATACAAATTGATAAATGGAACTTTGATTTGATTCTTCACTGCTATTCTTTTATTTGTACTATGCAACACACATCACAAAAACAGTAGCACTGAGATCAAAGAGAGATTAGAGCTGTGTTAGTTATCCTCCTTGTTGCTGAGACAAAATACTCAACACCCAAAGTTAAGGGAGGGAAGTTTTATTTGGCTCACAGTTTGTAGAGGTGTCAGACCTTAGCCTGCTGGGTCCCAGGTGAGGTGGCAAATGGCAGACAGGCATCTCAGAGGAGAAATGGTTTATGGTGGGCACAAGGTAGCAAAGCAAGCAAGGGGCCTTAGCAAATTTTTGTTGCCCCCCCCCTTTTTTTTTTTTTGGTACCGGGGATCGAACTCACGACCTTGCACTTGCCAGGCAGGCACTGTGCCGCTGAGCTAAATCCTCAGCCCTGTTGTCCCTTTTATAACTATCTAGGTTACCAGGGTTAGAGTGGTGCTGAGCCAATCAGTGGATTGGTTTATTAATCACAGACCCTTAATCCCAGCATCACACACTCTAGATTCAGCCACCTCTGAAAGAGCCCCACCTATGACTTTATGAGGCTTTGAGAGGACATCTAGACATAGACCATAACAACAGCTCACTTGAGTGGCTCCAGGGGCACAAAGTGGGACTCTGTGAAAACTTGCTGTTACTCACCAGGAAATTGCTTCAAGAATATGAGTGATACAAGTAGGGTCACACAGCGTCATGTGTGACACATTCATCTCTAATAAAGTTGCCTTCCTCTTACTGCACTGTCACAAGAACAATTAGATCCCACAACATAGGTACTGAAGAGACTAAACAGCTGTTCAGCATCCACTCTGCGTGTCACAAGCAAAGAAGCCTCCCAGAGCAGTCGATGCCGTTTATATGCAATGCAGCCACCTCGCCCTTTATGCGGCTCTTTGCCTAGGCACTGGTGTATGCTTTCAACCTCTGGAGCTTTGCAGAACTAATATCTGTGGAATCCCACAAGTATTTGCCTGTTAAGAAAACTGAAGAACCAGTAAGCAACCAGAGCTCATCTTTGAAAATGCAGAACTCCTTGCAGGCTGAGTGAGGGAAGAAAAGCAGAGCTGCTGTAAAGGCCAGGGACTCAAGGTTAGAGTCATTCTTGACTGTGCTGACTCTATTAAAGAAAAGAACATAGTTCTGTGATGTGGAGAAACATCCACGGGGTATGCATGCGACTAGCCCTTGTTCTATGTGCTCCACTAAGACTCGCAGGAGGAGCACAATCTTATGTTTATTCATCACTGGCAGATGCTAATACATTTCTGGATCGACATTTGGCAGAAATATGGATAAACACAGAGAATTCACAATCAGATATCAGAGCTAGGAAGCTGAATACTACTGATGGATTGATTATGTTTTTGAGCTATTTAGATAATTGGACATACTAAGTACAGAGCTTTCCGCAATGATAATGGACCTGTTCAGTTGTGGTCTATTTAACAAACACTTGGACTATTTTTTTAAAAGCTTGTTTACATTCTTGTACATCCTGGCTTTATTGATATTCTGTCCTTTGAATTACAGTGTCACCCTAGCAACGCTCCAGAGAAAGTTGAGGGGATTAGCAGTGTTAACCCATGTTTTTAAAGGGAACTAAAGCAAACCCCCTTGCAGAATGAATCAGGAGCTGCCTCTTCCTATCACAGCAGCCCCATTTATGAGCACCCCATTGGATGTTCAGATAAACATGAGAGGGGTGGTTGGGAAAGAAGTGTCCTACTCCTGTCTTTAACTGAAACCATCTTTCTATGTACATTTTTTCTGCAGATTCCTCTTTCTCACATGCTCTCCCCAGATCTTACAATTCTTCCTTCCTATGATTAAGGTCTCAGTTCAAATGTCCCTGCCTGGAAAATCATCAATCCATTTTCAGGAGCTCACTAGTGGCTTTGTATTATTTCAATTTCTTCTTAATGCTTCCAGTCTTAACTATTATTTCTTTATTGTTTGCTTCCCCTGTTAACGATGTACACTCAGTGAGAGTAGAGATCATTAGGTCCCCAGAGTCTAATACTGTTCCTGGAGAGTGGAGGTGGGTATATACTAATTATGTACAGAACACATGCTCTTTCAGATCTCCATACTCTTTAACAGCATGTGTCTTTTGTTGTGGAACATGCTGCTCCAAGTCGGGTCCATGCGTCTGATTCAGTGGGTGATTTTCATTCTATTTGCAAAGTGGCACCTGGTGCTTTAAGCAGTGGGTCTATGTTGGGTCACATTATCTGTACAGTCCATTTCTTTACATAAATAAATGCCTGTTTCTGAGCATAGTTCCATGGCTCCCATGAAAAAACATTCCTAGCTTTTCGAACTTTCTTCAAAAATCTCCCTGCTGGCCACTTGAGTGCATCTTGCCTAAGAAAGGAGCATTAGCTCTGGCAACCAAGGCTCTTAAAGTATAATGTAACCTGCAGAGAATGTTGCTTATCTTCAGTTGTAATGTTTCCATAGATTCATGTATGTCAGTTCTTAACTGTGTAAAAAATATGCTCCTTGTAGTATAATGCAGGTAAATAAAATGTGTTGTTTTTTTTTTTCTTTTCCCTGAAATGTTTCCAGGCACCCCGTGTATTGCAAAGAAACCTCTACGGATTTTGTATGAGGAATATAAAAAAAACAAACGCTGGGTTGGAGATATATAAATAGCATTACTGAAAGTTCAGAATCTGAAATTTCCAGCCTTTATAGAAGTAAGTGCTAGATCCCACTTCATTATCAAATAAACATAGTCAGCTTTCTCATTTGTGCTATTGTGATGACACGGGAATTCAAATGTTGAATGACTTCCCTATATAATTCATAAACTTCTTTGTGAGCATAATAATGACTTGCAGTTTATATTTTTGAAGTTGTAAACAGAATGGTAAGATTATTCCACCTTGTTCCTTGATTTATTTATAATATTCCTTTGGTCTTTGATCTCATGCAACTTTTAGGAGCCTCTTGCTTGAGGTAGTGGTATCATTAGCAACATCTCTATACAGCTGGCATAGGAGGGATTGCCTCTGTGTATCAGTCCATTTAAAATTTTTGCCCTTAGGCATTTTCAGAATTCAGTTTATTTTTCAATTTCACATAAAAACAATAAACCAATGGGGAGAAGAGAGAACACTGCCAGTTTAATATGAAAAAAAGTTGATTTGTTCCCTGAGCATTTATTTGTTTGTTTTATTTACAAATAAATTGATGAAATGTGACAATTTCTTAACCCTTACTCTTCTCGGCAGTTAGACCTGGTGCCACCCCCCAGGTCAATCTTGGTTAGAGTCTTAAGAGATGAGTTTCAGTTTTCTGATTTCTCTTTCTTTTGTTCTGAGGAGTTGGGGGGTGAGTAAAAAAATCTCATTGGTTGTAGAAAAAAATCTTGGAAGCTGATCTTGGGGAAGATATGAAGCTTGTAGGTTGCCTTGGAAATGAGAAACATTAGCTGGCACCTCTTTCATACAGATTTGAATATGGGAACGGATTTAGGGGAGCTGATTGGGTGTCAGAGGAGGAGGTAGGTGGGAGCCACAAGGAGAGTGGGAGTTTTAAAAAACAGTGACTGTGCAGAGAACAGGTTGCTTTTACTTAGATATGTTTAGTTGAGTTGTTTCATCATCAGCTTATTTGGGGTGTGAAATGATAGACCCCCAAGAGAAGAAATCTGTGCTAAGTCTAGAGCAAAATCACAGCAGAAACTCAACCTAATCCCTGTCATATATCTATCCCCTAATGGAAGGGAAAAATGATACAATAGGAGCAAAACACTTAATGTGTAACCTGTCTCAGTTAAGGACTCAAAATTACCCTTTATTTTTTTTTGTTGTTGTTGTTTTTTTTTTTTTGTTTTTTTCCGGTACCGGGAACTGAACTCACGACCTTGCACTTGCCAGGCAGGCGCTGTGCCGCTGAGCTAAATCCCCAGCCCCTTACCCTTTATTTTTATGGTTATGCAAAGCCCATCTGCAACTTGCCGTCTAGTACTGAGGGTCATGTACTGAGGTCTAGTACTCCTGGCTCATCTGCTCCTTTCTATTACCATTCCTTTACAATAGAACTTAATCAAGTATTGTTCTCATTTAGATAAAATGTTCCAGTATTAAAAGAAAGGCGAATCAGCCGAAGAAATTATGGATTTTTTGTTGTTGTTTTCCCTAAAAACATGTTACTTGGGGAGGGGTAATAAAAATCAACAAAGGAGAACACCATAAGCCATATGCCAAAGTCTCTCAAATATCAAATACCTCAGTTAAATTTTGAGGAGTTATTCTGACTTATTTCTTTCAATCAATTTATATTTTCTCTTTCCCCTAAACATCTGAACTTTACATTGGGCTTACATATGAATCAATAGAAGACGAATGGAATATTAGTTTCATCTCTTCACCAAACTTTCACATTTAACAGTGTTTTCAAAGAATCATTTCTAAAATTACATTTTTAAGGCAATTTTCCCACTTGTATTATGTTTTTGAAGTTCATTGTTCTTGGGAGGTGAAAGATTCCAAATGCTATAAAGAAAAATGTCACACTGCAAGTTGTAGGCAAGGGTAATAAACTTGACTTTTCCTTGTAGTGCATTTCAATTAGGAACTCTGGTACCTGGGGCATATGGATTACTGCATTTACTTTTGCCAGTGAATCATATAACTGTTGACTCATTTGCATATGAGTATCAGTTAATGATACCAATAAATATACATGTGTGGTCTTCAAGGAAGCAAATTATACAGATTTATTTTTAACTTAAGTTCTGACAGTCTTATGAGAAATAAAAACTACTTAATGTTTCCCATGTCCTTTCTTCCTCCATTTTTCTTAAGTATAAAATTTGCTTTATTCCACTATAAGTATAGATAAAAAGCATATTATGGAGTACTTATATGAGCAAAGATTCCTGCTCACGCAAAGAAATGTTGATATAAATAAGTGGTAATTTATTAGTAATGTTTACATACTTAGTGACAAGTTTGCTTTCAGCCCAAAATACATCTAATTGCCAAAGGGCAGAGTAATCCATTAGTCTGAAATCAGGTCACAAGAAAGAATCTACAGGGCCCACAAGACTTCCCAGGGGAATATCACTTAATGACACTCAGTGATGTGCTAGAAAGAGAATATGAATTCACTAACTGATAAAAACTAAATTGCATAGAAAGTAACTTATGAAGTACAAAAGTCAATGAGCAAAGCAGCTTTAACAGAACATGAAAAAAGAGTCTCATTTTATAATTTACATGAAGAATTAATAATAAAGGAATCTCTTTCCAAAAGATGGAGCGTCTGATGTAATTTTGTACCTCAGGATTACAAGACAAAATACACAAAGAAAATTCATCTAAAAATTCACTTACATAAGATGATTCACAATCGTGTAATGCTTTCCCATCCATATAATTGAAATAACAGAAATATAAAGCTTACAAGGCTCAAAGAATAAAATCATGACAGTCAAGGGCCCACTGTAGTCTGGTCAAAGAAATTATAGAAAAAAATCTCAAAGTTACAGAAATTTTAGGAAATACACTTTGTCATATGCAAAGGAAAACACTAACTCATTTTACTCTGAAGGGGTCAAAATTCTTCAGGTTGTTGCCGTTGTGTATAATATAGCTATGATTACTGCATTCACCAAACATCTATCTACATGTCAGAGAGGTTGACTCATGACAAATTTAATGAGTGATATCTCTCATTAAATTTATCATGAGGCGATTTCTCTGACTTTATATCTCACATTGTCAGTATTCAAAGCATTTGTATCCTAATACGATTTCATCTTTTTAAAAAAACCTTATGAAATAGCTGACAATAACATTAGTAGCACCATTTAGATAACAGAGCAAATAATTTCACAGACTCTAGGTATTTCTCCAAGTCCTTGAAACTAGCAGGAGCCAGACCATAGAGATTTTTATGTTGCCTCTGAACACTGGAAACATATATGTATACATATATGCTAGTATAATTGTACAAACTGTGTGCAGTTCTGATCTGGAATCCTTGCTTTTTCTGAACCTCTGTTTGGAATGTGGTTGCACTGATATACTGATATACATGAGCATTTTAAAATGCTTGATTTTTACCCTAAATTAATTTCTTTTTTTGTAAAACTTTCAATGAATATTGTATGAACCTGAGGCGAAGATGCAGAATCAGTTTTAAGATTATTTTGCATAACATATTTGCACAATGTAAGTAATACTACCCAGAAGGGAAAAGAGCATTTGATAACATGGTACGCTACCTTTTAGGATTTTAGCTTCTGCCTGTTCCTGGTGTCATGTACAACCAGCAAGGCCATCTTTTAAAATTTAAATGCCTCGTACACAGTAGCTGAGGGAGTGATGAATTCTATTTTGAAAAAAAGTATAGTGAGTTTCAAATACCACTTCTGAACCATTCCTTAATTGCCTAAGAAAAGATTCAATTGAAAAAAAAAGATAAATTTAAAATTGAATAGCTGGAGAACACTTAGATATGTAGGTGATATTGAATAGAAATATCTTTTTAAAAATATAAATGTGTCTAACTGTATTAACCATGAGGTTATACGAAAAAAGAAGAAAAAGCTTATCAATTTTTGGCATCTAGACAAAAAAATTTACCTTAGGGTAGGTTCTGCCTTTTTAATGCAAAATAGAGGGGCTGAAGGGAATCTGTGGGAGGTAGGTTTTCCTAACTAAGTCAGGTTCTCTCTCATTCTTCCTTTCCTCAGTTTAAGAAACTCCTGTTGAGTATCTGGAGGACTCTCTTATTATTACCACAATGAGACAATGATTAAATAACTGTGTGGGTATCCTACTTCTCACAGAACCCTTATTCAGTAAGCTGTAGATCATTTTAACAGGTGCTAACAAAATATTCACTTTCTATGGATTTTTAAATTAAAATTTATATTTAAACTTGTTTTCTTCTCTCACTCACCAAGACCACCATTGACTAATTTCTCTATGTTTTATTCATGTCTTTATCCTAGCCTGTGGTCACGACTACTAAGTATGTGATGAATGACCATTCTTTAGCATTCCACTGATAGACTACACGTCCCCGTACAGTCCTTAAACAGTGATTTAACATTTGCAAATCCTCAAGAGCAGGGCTGATTTTTTAAATTCTGGAGAGTGTAAACACTGGCTAGAACCCAGCCCTCTATCTCTTAATACAGATGTGGTCTTAAAATATTCCTAGCTGCATCATCACAGGCAAGAACACTGTTTAAAAGCTGTTCCCACGTTTACAACATGGTACAGTGGAATCTCAGAGTTTAATTCCCATCTAACATCTTTCACACCATTGAATGAACCTTAGCCTGTAGTAAGTTGTCCACCAAGGTGAATTAAGGACTCATTATTTCATCTTACGTGTTTGCTCAATAAATATCTTTCCTGCACAATCCGGGTTCTTTTCTCTGAACTGAAAATGATGACTTCTTTATTTTCCACAATTTAGAAACATGGTTGACCATAAGGTTGCATTATACTGACTCTTTCATTTAAGAGAAAAATCTCACTCTTTTTTTGGGGGGGAGTGGTTCTCCGGTACCGGGAACCGAACTCATGACCTTGCGCTTGCCAGGCAGGCGCTTTGCCGCTGAGCTAAATCCCCAGCCCCTCTCACTCTTTATTGATTTGCTGGTGTGGACCTATTGCCAGTGGTACTGGCAAAGGTAAGCGTTACTCTCTGGGGGCATAGTGAATGGGGAGGGCTTTTCATCTTCACTTAACCCTATTTAGCATACAGTCTGGGTAAAGTGACCTTGAAGTTCCTATTTGCTGGAAATGTATTGGAAACAATATCCATATCTGGCAGAAGTTTGGTTAAACACATGACTGTCATTATGTAGTACTACTGATAGTTCAGGTTTACTGATCTATTTGGTTCCCACTGTGTGCTACTGATACCCTATATGGAATCGCTCTTTTTATTTAACCTTTTGAAACAAAACCAAGAAAGAACATGATGAAGACTGGAGATGTTTCCAGAGTCCACATGGATGAAAAGCAAATAAACCAAAAATACCAGTGTATCAACACTGAGGATCATAAACTGTGTTGAATGACCCACCATTGTATCACTGTCTTGGCCCATCAGAAGCCCAGCAGAACTTCTCCCAAACTGATTTTAATAAACAATGGTGAATAGCATGCATATTTATCTCCTATAAAGCAGAATGCTTTGAACTATATTTTACTATGTGAATTTCTAAGATCAAAGAAAGATGTGGCAAAAGAATTGAGAGGTTCTGTGGATAGTGAAGCACTGTGTTGAATGCTGGGTACTGTAGATTCATGAGAACAAAAATTTCTAGCATCTTGGGCTCTTGCCAAGTATCTGACTCCACCATCAGTGTTTTTTTATGTACGCTCACAATTAATTTGTAGTACAAACCTGTGAGACGTCTATCCATTCCTCACTCACTCCTTCATCGACTAAATATTGAAAATCTTCCATGTTCCAAGTATTCTCCTAAGCACTAGGGAAAGAGAAACAAACAAGCAGCAAAAGGTTTTGCTTACCTTCCAGGTGAAGGGCACGAAATTCACAAGTAGACACATAAGTTAATGAGACATTAAGATTGCGACATGGACGCTAAGTGAAATTAAACACAGTGATGTAGCCAGGAGATAACCAAGGGGTTCAGCAGAATAGTCAGAGAGAGAATTCTTTATGGCAACATGGAAGCTGATGTCAGAAAGTTGTAAGAAACCAGCAGAGAGCAGAGGGTTCAGGCACAAAGCCCAACAGGTAAAATAAGTGTGATGTTTTGCAAACCAGAGGACAGTCAGCATGTAGTGTCTGCTCAGGAGCCAGGGCCACCT
The DNA here is from genome assembly GCF_000276665.1 of Chinchilla lanigera. Classification (NCBI taxonomy): domain Eukaryota; kingdom Metazoa; phylum Chordata; class Mammalia; order Rodentia; family Chinchillidae; genus Chinchilla; species Chinchilla lanigera. Next base: position 19,891,377 of record NW_004955408.1, on the reverse strand, counting down.
GACTTACATCTTTCTGCAGCATGATTAACTTCTGTGGGGATTTATAGTTTATTCTGACTACTAAAAGGGAAATTTTCAGAGAATCTTGTGCAGATGAGTGACACGATTTATTTTGAGAACATCACTGTCCCTGCTAAAGATTGCCCAGTGCTGGGGAGAGGGAAAGGGGATGGCAAAAATGAAAGTTGGGAGCAGTAGTGCAGAATGTGCATTTCTGTGAGACAATGATAACTTGATTAGGGGCAACACATTGAAAGGATATATTATTAATAATCTCATTTGGTAGAGAAGGAAACTGAGTTAGAGGGACAGTGACTTGCCTAAAGTCTCACAGCTATAAAGAAGAGGAATGCAGATCAGAACTCCATCAGACAGATTCCAGAGAACCAGTTCATAGCTATTATCTTTGGTAGGCAAAGCAGGATGGAGCCATTTCTGCTGCCCAGGTTCCCATTTTGTTTTCTGAGAACACTATCAAACCACACTAAGTAAGATGTGCCCATAGCCACAGTTCTAGCATTTACCAGGTAGTAGATGTTAATAGTACTATTAGAACATTATCCCCATTTATTAGTTAATGAGTAAACAATTTCAAGGGAGTAGAAATTGTTTTTCTGATGATCTTCTTTTCACAGAAGCTCCTTTTTATCAGAAACAAAGGGTAGCTTTGAGGTCAGTGCATTTTTTTGCTTTTCATATATGGCAATATTCAGATGACCAGAGAGCTCACACTTCATTTGCACAACTACTGACAAAGTTGGAAAAGCTGACTCTGAAAGTTGTAAGTGTGTAAAGAAAACATGAATTGACTCTGTATAAAAGCATTCTCACCAGATGAGACGGTTCTCACCATTTACATCAACGAGGGCTTAGAACCTCTGGATTCAGTCTTCATTTCCTGTGCAGTGGGTTTTCATTTTCCCAGCCTCCTTGCCTTCTGGGTCGCACCCTCTTACACCTCTTTCCTGAGCTGGCCAGGCGAGGCATTGACCTTTGTGGTTCTCCTAACCAATCTCTCCATCATCCCTCTAAGTAAATGGTTCTTTGCTGAAAATACAGTACTTTCTCTAAGCCTCTAAGAAGCAGTTAATGCTGGTGATTAATTCCCCTTTCCTACACAATCACTTCAAAGACGCTTGCCCTTAGTGGGCTCTGTAGTTTATTATCTCTTCTTTTGAAGCTAGCAAAGTTTAGTTTGCTTTAAGATAATAGTTCTCTGTCTTGAATATTAATGAAGAAGCTCAAGTTGGAAACACATTAGGGTGAGTACTATAATAAAGCAATCAAGGGTGTATAATATCCTCAACTTTATTCCAACATGCTGTTTGAACCAAGAAGTATTCATGGAGTGCCTATTGTGTGCTAATCTCTGTAAATCACATGAAATGCATAAAAATTCCTGTCCTAATTTTTAAATTTCTCATTTGGATTTAAGAATTAGGATATACATGTGAATTGGTAATTAAATACATTGTACAGTAAGTGCCAAATGAAGGGTGTAAGCAACTGCGGAAACCACCAGGGAGAACTGTTGGTGGCGTGGTAACAGCACTGGGACTGTTGTGGGGGGCAAGGCACAGGCAAAGCTCTGCTCAATGCCCCCCACATTTAACATTGTCCTTATCTATTTAGAGATAGAAATCTCAAGTACTTCCCTTAAATCTGTCATACAAATATGTTCTGGTTACAGAGAATTGCTATATGCGACTTCCACATCAAGTTTTGCAAAGAAATTATTTGTCTTCCAACTCCTTCTCTGTCAAAAACCCTGGAATGTAGACATAGCACTAATAAGCTGATTTGACTGCATAGAGAAGAGCAAAGTGAATAGATAGGGTAGGCATGTGAGAGTAACCTGAATGAATAATTTTGCAAAACTGCCACTTCCTGAACTACTGATCGCTCTCCACATTGCTACAGCAGCCAAAATAAAACTTCTATACTTTTACAGCCACTATGTTTGTGAGCCTCTGGCTTATAAAGACTTAGGCTGTCCCATAACTCATATGAGAGTTGGAGGCTTTCAGGTAATTCTCACCGGTTGGCAGGCAAGTAAGTAAAGAGAAAGGGTTAAATAGGATCAGTTGATGCCAGAAGATAGGAATGAAGACTCAAGCTAAATTACAAAATCAATAGTCTAAAAAGATATTAAATAGGGAAATGAATTGGCCAGGGATAAAGACAGTCAACAGGAAGGAGAAGCAGGAAATAGATAAGTGGGGAGAAGATTAATTTAGACTATCACTCTGTGCAACATGGAGTTTGCAGAAGGAAACTATCAGAGTTTGACACAAATAGTAAAAGATGAAATCATTCTACCACATAGTTCACTAAGGTAGCTGCTAGTATCAGACTTTTTTCTAGGTGATGTGTTCAAATTCTGGGGAGAAAATATTTCTTGCAAGTGAAAATATCCCATTGTTGCCAGCGCTGAACCTAAGAATAAAGATCAAGAGCACAGGGGAAATGATTGGGAGATGGGCTTACAAAGATATTTAGATGTGGCTTACAAAGATATTTCGATGTCAGGAGAGAATCTTGGGCCTCTATAAAAAATGAGAAGCTCTGGAATAGTATCCTTGTTAAGGACTGGCAGAATCAGAGCAATTTCTTAGAGTGGTTTATTAATCTAACAAATCTTTATTGAAGTTTTACTACATAGCCAACATGTTGAGATTAATCTAATTGTAGCTCCTCAAAATGGATGGAAACTTCTTCCAGTGGAATCAGAAGAGAGAGAATGGGCATCTCTACATTGCAAGGCCATGGTAACTGAAGAAAAAAGTGTAGGAAGTAGGCTGTTTATTTTAGCCTAAAATATTGTGTTCCATAACTTGTAATTGAATAGAACTGATAACTCCTAATAAATGAGTTGAAGCCTCTCATTCCTAGTTGGACACATATTCCTGGGCTCTGAGTCATGAAACGTGGCCATTTCCATGTTGAGGGAAAATGTAAATTACATCAAAGCCTTCACTTAGGGAAATATGAATACCATACAAAAATGACATGCAAGGACCACTTTGTCAGTCTTATTTTTACATTTACTCTACAGGACTTTGCCGTGATTTCTACAAATGAACTGGTAGTCATCAAAGTGCCTTAAATGAGCAAATGACCAAAAAAAAGTAGACCATGGATCCTTCTGAGTTTCTTATTATCCTAGTTATGAGGCAGGAGATTCGGTGTGGCAAAACAGGCTGAGGAAGTAGGCGTGACCTGTCAATAATGGAGATCCAGGAAATGCACAGAAAAGAATGGTTTCCAATGCCTTGAGTAGGGACCAACCAGAGACCACTAGCTTGAAGTCTTCTTGTGAGAAATCAAGCAGAGTTTTGGTAGCATGGCCTAGATCTGACTTCATCCTGAGGTGCAGAAGATACAAAAGATGGCTGCCTTTAAGCTCTTGGCCGCTGTGCTCTCTTTTTCCCAGTGGACTGCTTTCACCCTGTAGACTGTACTTCTTTTCCAACTTTTAATTAGCTCACACTCTCTTTGCAGAGCATGTTTCTTTTCTTCCCGTTAATAAATGTAAAACCTCTCTTTTGCACTTGTTTTGCCCAATTCTTTATTCACAATAAGAAGGACCTAGAATGTCTAGAAGGAATCTCTGGCATTCCAGTACATGGTAACAACGATCCTCCTAGAAGATCGCTTGGGCAGAGATATGCGGATGGATTGAAAACTCAGGTCTGAATGTTCACTTTGCATCTAAATTAGAATCCTTACAGATCTAATTAATTACGATGAGGTCATACTGGATTAAGGAGGGCTTTAAATCTGATGACTCTAGTCCTTATAAAAAGAAGAGCAGAAACAGAGGCATGGGCATGAAATAGGATAGAAGAAATGAAGCTAAGCAGAAAGGACACAAGGAACTTCAAATTTTAAACATTGTACCTTAAAGAAAACTGCAGCTTCAGAACACAAACCTCATTCATGTGCTTTTTTTTCCTACTCCCCAAACAGCAAACCTGGGCAACTCCCTTTCAGATGCAACCAGGCCTGCCCATTCCCTCTTGCTAAGGAATGATTGTCTATCACCATGGAGGGACCACCTTTTGGTGTTTCCCATAGGAACAGATCATTATCTCATAGGGGTCAGCCATAGTGTCCCACCCACTAAGACTAAGACAATAGATTTTCTTATTCCACAGATTTCCACCTCCCAAACCCATAAAAGTTGCTTGCCCCCAAATGCGTTATGCCTGATCTCTTTGAGCATCCACAGTCCACTCTTGAGGGTACCCTGCATCTCCCTCTAATGAATCCTTCTCATGCCTCTTTCATTATTGCATCCTGAAAATTCTTCTTCCATGGGAGATAGCCAATTTGTGTACTTACGTTAAAGGGGTGGGTTAAATTTCTACTTTTTGTCTCAAGGACCCTCAGACTCAGCCCATGATAAACACACAGAAGAGAGAAAAAGGAGAAGATGATCTGATGGTGGAGGCAGAGAGTGGAGTGTTACATCTGCAAGCTCCAAAGTAATAAGGACTGCTGAAAGACACCAGAAATTAGGAAAAGGTAAGCATGGATTCCTCCATCGTACCTTCCATGCTGTGGTTTCAGACTTTTAGGTTCCTAAACTGATAGAATATAATTCTATGGTTTTGTGCACTGCAGTCAGTGGCAGTTGGAGACAGCAGCTTTGGGAAACCAATATAGATAAGTAGAAAGGGGTATTAACCTGGATACTTCCAGAAAGCATCACAGTCCTTAACTAAAGGGGCCTTGGGTGTGAGGCTGAGAGGGGTCAATGCAGGAGAAACAGAAACAAAGGGATTGATCACAGGTAACTTCACACATTTCTTTGTACTTGGGTGGTTGTAGGGATTGAACTTCAAATACATTTTTAAACAAAATTTTAAAAGTTGGTTGCTTTATTATATGGGGAATGGAGGAAGAAGCAAATGTGAAATGAATGGTGAGCAGGATGGAAAATTTTGAGCTGAGGATTAGAAATGTGGGGTTTCCTTCTCTGATAAAGAATTCAGAAGAAGCACCCTCCAGAGAGAGAAAACTGAGAAGGTTCCGAGCTTTTGAGCTTTGAGGTTCAGGTGCACTCTGAGACCTGATCCTTTATCAGTGACTTTAATTTTGTTTGAGCTGATCTTAGAGAGTAATGTCATCTTAGCTTTCTACTACTGCAACAAAATACCCAAGGAAATGAACTTACAAAGGAGAAGGTTTATTTTGACTCATAGTTTGAGGGGCTGAAATCTATGATCAGTTGGCTCTATTGCTTTGAACGTGTGGTCACACTTCATGGAGGGGGTGCATGGTGGACAGAGCTTGTTCACCTCATTGCTGGGTACAAAAGCAAGAGGAAGATGAAGAGAGAATGGTTGTACATCTCTTCTGAGTGCATTATCCCAAAGTGGGGAGAATAACCAAGTTAGAGAGCCAGAGTTCCAATTGGTCTTTTTAAATCTACAGAGACACCTGTGATAGCTGGCCACTGAACAGCTGAGCTATCCCAGTACTCTGCTTATCCATGAGAAGTTCTGAATGAAGGGGCCATGTGACCACCCACTTGGGACCTCTCACAAACTGGGAGCTATTTCTATTCTTATATTTCTAAAAAATACTATCTCTAAGTCCCTCCTTTTTGCCTACAACTTCATTTATTGAGTCCATGAGACAAAGAGTTTCTATGGTTTGTTCAAAGATAGTAGGTGCCTCAGTACCACATTGCTAAATGTGAAATATAAAGAAAGTGAGGGCTTGGGCTATAGCTCAATGGCATAAGCG
>NW_004955408.1:19877919-19885523 GCF_000276665.1 Chinchilla lanigera | reverse complement strand
AAAAAAAAAAAAAAAAGAAAAAAAGAAAAAGAAATATAAAGAAAGTGAGCTTCAGGTCAAATACTCCTGCTGTAGAAATCTGGCTTCACCTACCCTTGCCTGCCATGGACCCTGGTGAGGATCCTCCTCCCTCAGCACAATTAAGGTCAGAATCAGAGTGATGTATTTCTGTGCTCACTTCCATCCTGATTTTAAACATGCTCCAAATGCGACAGAAGAAGAAAGTGGAGGAAACATGGGATATATATATATATATAAAACTGGCACCTACCCTCTGGGTCACCTCCCACAGAAATTTAGTTAGCAGTTAGAGGTCAATCCCCCACAACCTTAAATAAGGATTTTTGTTTTTTGTTGTTTTAATGGCTAAATTTGATCAAATACCAAAAATTGTTCTGGTGCCAAAAAAGTGACAATAATATTTTCCCTGGATGAAAATGTGTTTCTAGCCAACAGTCAAATGGAAACCTGCATTAGCAGATAAAGCACTAATCATCTCAACTCTAGGACGGCTGTTTTTGTCAAAGACAAATTCCTGAATAAACAGAGTTTAGTAGTGTACTCACAAATAGTCTATTCATATGAGAAAACCAATCACAAGAGATCATTCAGGAAAATTGGCAGAGCCTGGATAAGCAAGCCCCAGGCCTCTGCCTACCTGCAAAATGAATCATTTGTTATCCCCAGGAGAAGGTACAATCTTCAGCCGAGGGCAAGGGTCAATAGCAATGCTGTGTGATGGAGGCACACGTTTATGGCTATATGCGCTCTCTACCTGGTCTATGAATAAAAAGACAGAGCTACCTCAGCATTATCATTCCCCTGACCTTCATGAGTGGAGCCATCCCAGCAGGGGAAAAAAACAGCAGGGCAAGAAAGGGAAAATTAAAATGTTAAAAACTAGATTACAGCTCATTTGTGACCTTTAAGAAAAAAATTAAACTTTACCATGTTAGGCTGGAGTGGGTACCACGAAGTGCAACAGCTGTGAAGTTATAAATTTGTTTTTTTTTTCTCCCTGAGTGGCTTTCTACCAAAATCTGAAGCAAAAAGCAGACCCTGTGTGTTACCTGCTGGCTGACAGCCAAAGAAAATTCAGAATTTTGATCGGTGCTTAAGTATTGGAAGAAATTTGCCTGGAATTTCAAAGCATCCCTCTCTTTTATAAGCTATTTGCAGGGTTTGTTAGAGTCAGTACCTGTTGGCAATGCAAAACGATGCCAATCCAAAGTCATAGAACAATTATTCTTTTCTCCCTACATTTCCATGTTAGTTGGTTTGCTAACTGAATACAGGCTGACAAGCAAACTTTTGAAGCCATGGGTGTTATTACAAGAATACCTCAAGAACTTCTGTGTTAGAAATGATGGCAATATATTCCACTACCTAGAGCATTCAGATTTAAAAACCAAAATATGATTGTTGTTAGAGCAGAGAGCCAAACCCTAAAGACATACCGCTGCTCTGTACGGGCTGAAAGGATTTTATTGTTCCTAAGAAAAGAAACCTTTAGGTTCTCTGGGTGTCTTTAACCTTGGCAATAAACGAACAAGCAAACAAACAAATCCACCCAGGATTTTATAGTAATTAAGTATATCTTCTGCTCTAAACCAAATGATCTTTCTACTTGGTGGAGGGGAAAATCGTACATATATATATTTTTTAACTCTTTGACATCTGGGTAATCAGCTTCCAGTTCATGTGTCTTACTTTAATTCTCAAATATTCCATTATCTCTTTACTCACTAAAGGGTATTTTAATAAGTTTCTGATCATTTTTAAACAACCACTTCATTTCTACTATTTCTACAAATTAAATCATTACAGACAAAACTATTAAATCTCCAGACTTACACTCTGGCTAACTGCAATTATAGGTATTTTAAAATTATTAGTACTGTACAAGTTCACAGGATATAATGTTTATATTCCTGGCATTGAGCTCGTATATGTCCATAACACATCTCCATTTTTTTTTCCGTATGCTTTCTCTCTGCCCCTCCTCTTTCCGTCCATCTCTTGATCCTCTTCACATTTGGGAAAGATCTATCTCCTTACTTCCTGTTATCTACTTTCATTTTGGTCTTTATTTATAATTTGGCCTTCTCCAGGATAAAATTTTTGAATGATGCACTGACCTCTCATAAACAACCTCATTAAAGGTCAGTCAAAATTAATATGGAGATTACCAAGTGTCAGAAGTTATTTTGCAGAAGCTGCAAAATATGTTTGCAATCTGATTTTATGGAATATCTATTAAAATGAGAAAAAAAAAAAACCTCAGTGGTTTTTGCAGAATCCCATTTTCTTAATAGGAAATTGATGAATGACAGCATCTGGCAGGAAGAAAAAAGCATATGGTCTAACTAACTGTTTCTATAGAGGTTAAAAACAGCTTTGGAATTTCTCTGGTTGCCATTATGATTGACAGACCATCAAATAAATCATTCACTTTTCTTCCCCCCTCCAGTGGTCCTATGTACTGACAAAGACACAAGGGGGAAATCAGCGGTGTGGTGCAGGAGAAATTAGACATGCAATGCCCATTAACATAAATGGATTTTTTTGCACCTAATTCCCTACACACCATGCAAAAATCTACCCACAGGACAAGGAGTATGCATGTTTCCTTGTTCTTTCTATTTATAATTTTTAATTATTAATTTCATATATAATTGGTTTCTTTAGAGAATGAAATGCCTAGTAGGTTATCTTAAAACACTATTTTGGAGTCTTGGGCTTGATACTGCAAAAAGATGGGCTGATACCAAAAGATGTTACGGTATGTAATACAAACAATGGAAATTAGGCTGAGAGGTTTTGAATGAAGTTAGGCTAATTAAACCGTTCTCAGTGTTTAAATTCTTGCTCCTTTCTCTAGGGTGTGCTGCCAATCATTTTATCTTGAGGGATTGCTCTGTTCTGCCCTCACCCCAGGCTCAATTAATAAGTGTAACCCTCCAACAACTTAGTAAATATTTTTACTATAAAAATAAAACCTGTTTGTGGTTTGAACTCACTTTATTTCTCTCTTTCACTCCCTCTCTCTTGTTTTTTTCAAAGTCAGTTTAATTCCTCATAAGAGAGCCTTACTACATAGAGGAAACTTGTCAAGTGTCACCATTGCATGTTCTAGAATCTCCCTTCCTTGTTCATCCACTGTTAGCCTAGACTCCACCCTTGTATCTCCATTTAGCAGGCTCTTACAGCTCAAAAAGCAGCTTTTGCTGTCATTGGAGAATTCCATTTGGGGATCTGACCTCCAAGGTGGCCCCACCTCTTGCAGAGTGACTTCAGGGACTGAGTTCTAAAGGTATCACAACTTCGATTCTATTATCTCTTGTATCACAAGTTCTTGAGGAAGGCTACTCCTGTGATATGAAGGCACTTACACAGCCTTATGGAGTGTGAAGCCGCATGTGGGGACAGGATGGAGGCTCCTGCAGCAACCAGCAGCTCTGCACCAATCATGCGAGCTGGCACTTTGGAAGTGAATCATCCAACTCAGTCAAGTCTTCAGGTGACTACTGCCATGGCCAAAGCCTTGCCTGCAACTTCATGAGAGATATCAAGCCAGAACCACTGGACTAAGTCACATCTGAACCTCAGATCCCTGGAATCTGTGAAGTAATCACTACTGACTGTTATTTTAGACTGCTCAGCTTGAGATAGTTTTATATATAATAGGTAGATGACTACCATAGATTGCATTAAAATCTTTTTGTTATTTTTATCGCACTCATTGAAGACTTGGAAGATCAATGAAATCTTTTCATAGGATAGCAATTCTAGGTGATAGTAAACCTTCCTGATTCTTGTCTTTTGTGGGTAAAATTTTCTGAGTTCTTTCAAGCTTCGGCCCTCTACCTTGACTTCTAACTCCACATCTTTCTGGATCAAGCATTCAGCCACTGCCATCCTGGGATCCCCTATGCTTTATGCCAACATTTTTAACTACCTTTTACTCATCTTTCCCTGAAGGTCTAACTCCACCTCAAACTAAAGGATCAGAATTAAACACCTCACTCATCATTTTTACCCAAATTTGCTTTCTAAAATATTCATTTCATTTTGCCTAAGTACACTGGAAACCACTCAAAACTCCAAATTGTAGACCCAACATATTTTATATTCCTCTTTGTCACACAGAGTGGTGAACATATAAGTTCCCTGCTTAGGATTCCTTTGGAACTCTCTATCGTCTTAAGAGAGAGTGACTCTAAACTTCTAAGCATGGGGTCAAAGACTTAAATCACCTGTCCAGTGCCTACTTTTTCTACCATCTACAATAACTCTAGTCATAATTACTCATATAGAACAACCTGCCAACTGCTATGTGCTTCTCACTCCTATGAATGCCTTTTTGTCATAGTAATTTCTTATCCCCGGGGCACTTATACTACATATAAGAGAAGGCATACTGATTCTTCAAGTATAACCTTCTCAGTAAAGTGACCTCTGCTTTCCTCTCCTCTGCTTCACTTCCTCTGTGTACGTCTACGCAGTTTTTGTTTTGTTTTGTTTTGTATAACATTGTGTTTGTTCATGCAGATATATTCTATTGTTCTGACTTCCTGCAAAGTGTGTGTCTTAAGTATATTTGGGTTTATTCAGTTTCACAGGTATTTAGAAATGCTTACTGACTTTTCTACTCCATGCCAGTGACATATGGTAGGTGCTAAGGGTAAAGAAATTAACAAATCAGACAAAATTCCTGTCCTTAAGAAGCATATACACCAGTAAGAGACATACATGGCATAAAATTTTGCTTATAAATGTACAGTAGGTGAGATGGTAATAAAAGGTCTCCAAGAAAACAAAGTAGTGAGTTTAGGGAATGTGCATTTTGGTTTAAGAGGGGGGTGTAATTTAATATATGATGATCAGGGAAGGCTTCTTCTATAATGTGATTTTTGAAGAAGAATCTGAAGGGAAGGAGAGGAGCGAGGTCTAACATGAGGAGCAAGAGCAGCCCAAGCAGAATGAAGAAATAGAATATCCTCAGGTGGGAGAATACTTGACAAAGTCCAGGAACTGCAGGGGCCCAGCATGGCTGGAGAAGAAGGGAAGGCTGGGAAGTCAGAGCAGTGCTGTGGGAAGTATCCCACGGTTTCATGATGAGGGCCTTGATGTGGAAGCTGTATAAAGCAGACCAAGAGAGAGATTGAAAAGAGAAGTGTTGGGAATAAGATGAGGTCTTAATATCCTCTGATAGATTTCCTGAATAATTGGTCTATCCTAAGTGCTCACAGATATCAATTATTAAAGCCATGGAGCCAATCTACACATCATTCTCCAAGTGTATTTTAGTGAGCCTATGTTCCTTTTTTAATTGCCAACTTTAGGACTAGACCAAGAAATGCCAGTTTAATTTGAAAAAACTAAGTGAAAAAGATGAATATTTCATAATACATCCATCAGTGAATCTCACAGATTCTTTTCTCCTTGGTAAAAGAGATACTATTTACTAATTTGTACTGCATTTAGTGAATCCTCCTCAGTAGTCTTACACTTGGGGAATTGTTGAAGAAGTAGAGATAATTCCAAAATCCAAGTAAAGGCAATTATATTTATCTTTGTTGTCAAGTTTATCTTATTCAGTAATCAAACTGAATACTGAGGATATGCAAGGTTGTAGTTCAGTTAAAAAATAATTTATAAGCTAGCTTATTTTTATAAGTTTAGCATAATATACCAAAGCTTTGAACTAGAGTATTTCATATGTATGCTTTATTTTTTTTTTCTTACATTGCTGAATGCTTAGACATCTTTTGAGCTGTTGCAAAGCATACAGTTGACTGGCTTGTGTTTTATAATTGACATGGGTCTTCTTAGGTTTATCAGATCCTTCTGTGCTGCATTTAAGGAAATTAATATTTTTCTTTCTGAGATACAAGAATGCTGAAACAGGTTCATAGACACTGTTTTTCCCCTAATCACATCACTTCTCTTTAGCATTTTTTTCACAAGTAGTGACTTTGAGCTTGCCAAACCCAGTTCTGATATGTCTTACAGAAATATCTGACAACTCATATACTATTTTCATCTCACTTGGTACAACCAAACTTGATGGATCCAGTGATAAAGAGCCACTCTCTGGTCTGGGATAGCTCTGGGTGTGATCTATATGATCTTCAGAGATCTCTGTTGGATTCAATTAAAGAATTTCTCCACTTGATTTTTACCTGTGCTTAATTTCCTTTCCTTCCTATTTACATTTTGAACCTTCCCAAATACTTTTACTTATTTTATGTCCCAAGCTGATGTATACATGGAAGAAACATGTTCCTTTCTCCTCTCTTGACCTTATGCTTTTTTGTTGAGGTACTGTACAATATTTACAGATTTACTGTACAATATTTTTGGAACGGCTACATTCTCATTCATTTCACACAGTACTCATTTTTCTGTCTGTTCTTCAAGAATCCCAAAGATTATTCATTTTATTTATCATTCTAGTTATTCTAAGAAGTTAGGCTTAGTCTGATATTATAAGATTTTAGAAGAACACCTTTCAAAGTGCTAAAGGTTCTTCTTTGAATTTTGGACCTCATACCTCGTGATGTGTAGACATTTAAAGAAACTCCATCTTAGAAGTTCAGCATTGCATTTTTTATCTATTGTGTATTTTATTTACTGTACCTTTCTCTAGCGTCTGTACGCTTTTAAGATATTACTAATGACAAACTATCAGATCTGAGTGTTACTTCTGGCATACACCAAGTGTGTAAACTTAGATAAACAAATAATTTCTCTGGATCCCATTTCTATTATATGAAAATCGGGCCAGACACCCAAATGTCCACAACTAAGCATATGATTTAAAGAAGTATATTTTCAGTGAAGAGCTGTTCAAATATCACTTTTGTTGTTTATTTTCAGCCTAGTTTCAAATACGTTTGAGATTATGTGAACATGAACACTATAGTTATAAATATTAAACATGAAACTACTCCTAACATAGGCAGAACCAAACTGTAAATATATTTTGATTATAATTATACAATACTAGTTAATCACATAGACTAGAAAAGAACATGGCGCTCTGAAAATAGATGCCTAGAGTAGTAGGACAGTAAGTCATATTTTCACTTTTAGTAACTTTTAGAATAGTTCTTAGACTGTTTTTGTAGCACAAATAATATGCTAATATATTCATGTTTGTAAAAAACGTTTAAAAGTTTCCCTTCAACTGGTAAGTCTTAACTCCTTTGGGTAAAGGTAACAGACAACAAGCTTAAGGAACAAAGGTTTCAGATCAAAAATATAGAGCTTTCAAAATATTTTGCCAAAGTCATTAAACTCACCAAGAACAACAGCATATAACTGTAGAGACAAAAATAAAGCCTGTGGAGGGGTAAAGTCTGATTTTCAGAGTTAGCACATCATAATATTCAAAATGTCCAGTTTCCCAGAAAGTGTGACTAATTCACAGAAGGTACTAATAAGAACTGTCCCAGGGAAAGTATAGATGTTAGGCTTGCCAAAACAAATTTTCAGCCAATGTTTTAAATATATTCAGTGAGATAAAGGAAGTCATGGACAAAGAGTCAAAGAAAACCAAACAGAAAATTACAGAATGATGTATGACTAAGTAGAGAATA
>NW_004955408.1:19800613-19877544 GCF_000276665.1 Chinchilla lanigera | reverse complement strand
GATTGAAACTTGGCCCTTTATTCTCACCTTGTACAAAAATCACTGAAAATGGATTGGAAACTATCTTAGTTACTTTTCTCATCATTGAGAAAAAATACCAGACACCCAAAGTTAAAGAAGAAAACATTTATTGGGCTCACACTTTGCAGAGGTTTCAGACTACAGTTGCCTGGCTCCAAGGAGAGGTGGTGCAGCAAAGAAACAGTTCATGATGGGTGGAAGGCAGCAGAACAAGCAAGGGACCTTAACCGTGTCCTTCTGCTCCTTTTATCTTATCCAGGCTGTTCAGGGCAGGGAGCACTCACACCCTTAATCCTAAAGAACATGGAGCCTAGCACTGCACCATGAGTCAATCCCAGCCTCACACACCCTTGATACAACCACATCTGAAAATCCCCACCTATGACTGCATGAGGCTTCTTGGTGGCATTGAGATACAAGCCATAACTGAGGCCTAAATAAAAGACTTGGAACTCTGATCACACAGGAAAAAAGTGCACGATGTTTAGGACACTGATATAGGCAATAATTTTTTGGTCATAATCTCCAAAGTACAGGAAAAAATTAAATAAAAATAAACAAACTGGATAACATCAAACTAAAAAGCTTTTGCACATCAAAACACAATCAGTATCAATCTTCCATTCTTACCTCTGGTAATCTGAGCAACTCTGTTGAAGATAACAATATGTAACCTAACAACCACTGTTAATCCCTATCTGTTGGTTTGAAACCCTTGTCATTTTTAATGTCTTCATTTTGTTTTGTTTGTATTTTGCTATTGTTCTTTTCTTTAACATTCTCTTTATAATTAAAAAAATTAAATTAAAAAACATAATCAATAGAGTGAAAAATATAAGGAACAAAATAGTATAAAGAATTTGCAAACTTTTCATCTGAGATAAAATAAATATCCAGAATTGGTAAGAAATTCAAAAACCTTTACAAAACATCTAAGTAACCCAATTTGCAAATGGGCAAATGATTTAAACAGGTACTTTTCCAAAGAAGAAATAGAATGGGTCAAAAAATATATGAAAGAAAAAAAAATATGAAAGAATGTGCAATGTCACTAGTCATGCAAATCTAAGTTTAAAATGCCATATATCATCTTACCGAAGTTAAAATGACTATTATCCAAAATCCAAAATAATGATGCTGGAGAGTCCATGGAGTAAAGGAAATGCTCACACACTTTTATGGGGAATATAAATTAACCATTATGGAGCAAAGTGTGCATAGACTTTAAAAAACTAAAAATATATCTACTATTTAACCTTACTATCCCACTTTTGCACATATATATCCTAAGGACAAGAAATCCACATGTCAGACATATCTGTATACTCTTGTATATTGGGACTTTGTTTATAATAATTAAAATATAGAGTCAACTTAGATGCCAATTAGCAGATGAATAGCTAAATCCAAGGGAACCCGAAGGCCAGGAAAAGACAGAATTAAACCAATTCTTTCCTTCCCACAGCCCAAGATCCTAAAACAGCTAAGGGGAGTCCTAGGAATTACAGCCTTTTGTCCTCTTTGGATACCAGGATATGGGGAGATTGCAAGACCCCTCTATCAACTTATAAGAGATGCCTAAAAGACAGATACCCATATCTTAACCTGGAAACCTGATTCCCCAACTGCATTCGAGAAGCTTAAACAAGCTCTCCTAAATGCCCCAACCCTAAGCCTCCCCACAGAACACCATTTCAATTTATATGTCAATGAGAGACAAGGTATGGCTTTGTGAGTATTTACACAGGATTGGGGACCACTCAACAGCCTATAGGGTATCTGTGTCATGAATTAGACATTGTAGCAAAGAGATGGCATTCTTGCCTTAGAGCTATGGCAGCTGTAGCTCTCTTAGTGCCAGAGGCATCCAACTTAACTGTAGGTAAAGATCTCACTCTATATATGCAATGTGGCAGGACTTTTTTCTTCCAAAGGGAGCCCCTGGCTATGAGCCGACTTCTTAAATACCAGGCTCTACATCTAGAAGGACCAGCCACCCAACTAAAGACATGTCTCTCCTTAAACTCTGCTACATTTTTGTCAAAAAAGGAGGAAACTGAGCCTGACAGACATGACTGTGAACAGGTAATTCTCCATACATACACAACTAGAGAAGACTTATTAGACACACCCCTCACTGACCCTGATTTGACCCTTTTCTGTGATGGCAGCTCCTTCATGGAAAATCGGACAAGGAAGGCAGGGTATGCAGTGGTAACTCTACATTGGACTCTTGAAAGTTCCTCACTTACAGCTGGAACTAGTTCTCAGCTACCGGAGCTCATAGCTATCACCTTTTCCTCTTTATGAGAAGACATTACCAGCTCCTCTTGATGGAAATATTTGTTGACTTTATTCATAATAATCCTGTTGATCTTATTATTGACCCATGTGTACTCAATTGTTTCTTTGTCTTTGTCTCCTCCAGATTTAAAGCTATATGCTACCCAAGATGAAAATGCCTGGTGTATATTGAGGGCCTTTAGATAGACCTTCTGGAGAGTATGTCTGAGTGCCATTCAACAACTATGCCCCCTTTCAGCCTGAAGAAGCCAGAGTAGTAATAGCTCATAGTCATAACCCATTATTCCCTCATGGCAGTTTGGATTACTTCTTCAGAGGGGGGAATGTTATAGGCAGCTGAGTTAGATAGAAATATTATAGGCAGTCAGGCAGGGCCAGGCCCTCCAAGGAGCCAATATGGAAGACAAGACACCTTGCAAATGGATATGTACTTGCTTCAGGACAAACCTCAAGACAAAAGACTAACAAATGCACCCACATACCTCCCTAGGGGTGGACATCAGGGATTGCTATCCCAAATAAGTAGTGATCATCTTGAAGAGTCCCTTTTCCTTACAGGAAAAGCCCCTGTTCTGTATTCATGCCACTTGCTACATGACTCGCTTCCCAATTTGATCCCAATTTAATCAATTTTACCTAAAAAGAGTGACATATACAGTCATATATATATATATATACTATATATGTATATATATGTGTGTATATACACACATATATATGTATATGTAGTATACATATATAGTAATTTTAAAACTTATGTAGTATACACATATAGTATACATACACACACATATATGTATATATGTATACTATATATATATACATATATATAAGTTAAATCCTGTCATTTGAAACAAAATCATGTTAAATGAAGTAAGCCAGGTTCAGAAGGACAAGAACCACACATCCTCTGTCACATATGAAAGCTGAAAACGTCACTGATGTAAAATGGTGAATACTAGAGTTTGAGGAAGGTGAGAGGAAAGGCAAGCAAAAGGTTGGACTTAATCAGTGCACGCTGTATGCATAGTTTGAAATATTACACAGAACTGCATTAACATGTACAAGGGAAGATAAAAAAATGGTCTTTCAATAAAATAATTTATTACAGGTAAAGATACAGTGTCCTTCATACCCCTCAAAATATTCTCCCTTGCTTTGAATATCCCTATCCTATCCTTCTTGCATTTTGCTGAAGCAGTTCTGGAATTGTCTTTGTTGAAAGTCTTTATTTGTGCTGTTGTGGCTGCTCCAATGTACTGATTAATTTGAAGTGTTTACATCAATTTCCGTCAAAAACCTTATGGCACGTCCTCATCTACCTCTGGCACTATGTGACTTCTGTTTCATCTCCCAAATCAAAATGACCATGAAATGTACATATTTTAAATTGTTTCAGAACATTGAGACAGCCTTGATAACCCAGCTAAAGACACGCATGAAAGAGGACTTCTAGAATTGCCTCAGAAAGTGGCAAAAATGATGGGATAAGTGTGTGTTGAATGTTGGGGGTTGTTAGGAGGGGTACCTTGAGGGCAATTAATGCCAATGTGTCTTTTTTTCAATAAGTAATTTTAAAACTTAAATATTTACCCTATTTTGTGATCATCTATTGAACAATTAATAATAAGTGAAAATAATATTGTAATGAACAAATCTTGGGACTGAAAATTATACTAATCAAATTGAAAAATTCAGTATAGACTTTCAGTGGTAGATTTGACCAATCAGAGAAAATTATCTGTGAACATGGTGAAAAATTAACAGAAGTTATTGCACATTATGAACAGAAAAAGAAACGAATTTAGTTGGAAATAGTCTAAGAGACTTGTACAATACCATTGTGTACATAATTCATAACATGAACTTCAGGCAAGAGTAGAAAAATAGAAAGAATATTTGAAAACATAATGATGACAGCCTCCTTAAGTTCAACTTTAAAAAAACCCCATCAATCTACACATTTAAGAAGCCCCCTGAACTCCAGGAAGTATAACTGAAAAGAAATATACACCAAGATGTGTTATGGGTAGTCAAATTGTGAAAGACAAAGAAGAAAAGCAGTAAAAGGGAAGGTCCTCGTCTGGTACAGGATTTCCTCAGTTAGATCACAGCAGATAAGTTATCAGAAAACACACACATCAAGAAAGAAAGTGGGGCCAGGGAGATAGCCCAGAGGCACAGCGTCTGTGTGGCAAGCACAAGGCTCTGAGTTCGATTATCGGTACCCCCAAAAAAAAAAAAAAAAAAAACAACCCATAAGACGGAAAGGGATGGTATTTTTAAAGTGGTACGTGAAAATAATATGTCAACCGAGAATATTCTATCCAGAAAAATAATGTATTTCATAAAGTGAGAGAGAAATGAAGACATGTCAATGTGGGACACAAAAGCTGAGGCAATATAATTACTAGTACACTTGCCCTGCACAGAAAACTGTAGATACTCCTTCACACTGAGATGAAAAGATACTAAGTAGAAAATTAGTGTTAGATGAAGCAATAAAGAATCTTGCTAACAATAAGTACATAGAGCTGAAATTTTCTGGAAATAAAATTAGATTAGATGATCTGCAATATACTTTACATTTTATGGTCCTAGAATTTTATCTTTCCAAGTTTAAGTAGTGAACATTGTAGTGAAGAGAATCAAACTCATTATGCTATTTATTCTAGTTTACTATCTAAGAAGATTTTATACCTAATATGTAGTTACTATTCCATTCTTTGTTACTGGGAGCATAACTGCATTAGAAGCACCAGAACAAATATAAGAGCAGTCTCTATTTTTTTTTGAAAAAAATTAAAACTGAATTTAGTGTAAGCCTTACAAATGTACACTTTGCTAAAATAATAAAAGATATACAGAAAAACTCACCAAATGTATGTTTTTCTTTAGTATCATCTATGTTTTCTACTGGGCAGATTTTTTATTTTCAAAATAATAAAAAATACTAATAAGTGAAATAAAACAGACTTGCATGTGTAAACATGGTATTGTTTTACTAGTATAAGAAATGGAAAGAGTAAATAAGATCCAAAAGGTATAATAGACATTGTGAAAGGGAAAGAAACTGCTCAAAAGGAAAGAACAATTGGGATGGGGATAAGGAGAAAAAAGGAAGGGAAAATTAAAAATGACCAAACAAACCATATATTGTGTATATACACACACACACAAGATAGCTAAGATAATTGTGCTACTAATTTCTGTTAGTTCATTGAAAGGAACAGTTAGTGCTTATATTGTTTGCTCAATCTTGTATGCCTATATCTTGTAATCTGAGCAACTACTTTGAAGATAACAGTACACAATATAATAACAATTGTTAATTTCCTATCATCTTTTTTGAAATTCTGTATCATTTTTATTATTTTTTCCTTAAAATTAAAAAAAAAGAAATATCATTGTAACTTTTCTTCTAATAAATTCATGGTTTATGGTATTTATGCTTAATTTTCTTAATACATGAGGAATTTGGTCTTGAACTATGCAAATGAGTCAACTTTATCAAAAGAGTACATTTCTTTCCAATATGATAGCTGTTTAACCAGACTCTCATCATATAAGTGGAAAATACTTCAAAATGGTAGCTTGACCATACATCAAATTTTCAAAATTATCAAGGGTTATTTCTGAACACTTCACTCTGCCATTGTTACTTATTTTATGCTCTAGTATCAAGCAGGCAGTGCTGTATGTATTATAGATTTTATAGCATGTTTTGCTATCACTTATGACAAATCTCCCCATATTTATCTTTAATTGCTTTCTAGTCTTAAATATTTGATTTTGATTATTTTAAAATCATATTCTCAAGTTCCATTCAAGGATCTATAGAAATGGGATATTGATTGGGATTGCATTCAATTTATAGATTCCTGTTAATATTGAGTCTTCAAAGCCAAGAATATAATTTTCTCCTCATTTATTTAAAGTACAGTGGTAAAAATAAAACCTCAATCCCTTTCTTCCTGTGCAATTTTTTTTTTTTTTTGGCAATTTACTTAACCATTCTGTGGGGAGAAAGACACAATAATTTAACCCATATAAAGCTTTTTGAAAAACACCCAGCACATTACAAATACCTAATTGGGCTATTAAAAATTTTTCCTTTAGGATAAATTTACATGCCATTTATTTACAGAAAATAAAACAGAGAAAAATTGAGTTAGTGACCAATTATTTTCTCCACTAAGCACCTGAATGCCCATTTATAGAATGATACCAGCAGGCACCTATTTTGTAGCCTTTATTTGCATATTATGAAGGAACAACAGGTGTGTTCAGGCATCTGCCAGGTCTAGATTTCAGCTGCAGGTCTGCTATGGGTCTAATTAAGATTCCTAATCCTTCATCCTAATAATACTTACCTGCAATGTTTTTATGAGAATTCAAAACAACATAACATACTAATAACATTTATTAAGCACTTAGCAAGAACCAGACATGTTAGACATTGGGATCTACTATTTTGGCAATCAAAAGTGTTATATCCTGGGAATGCCCTCATTCTAAAACAGAAGAATCAGCCACAGAGAGGCTAAGTGACCATCTTCAGGTTACAAAAATGGCCAGCACTCTCAACCACTATGCTCTACAGCTTTTTCATTTCCCATGAAAAGAAAATGGCCAAAGAAGTGTTCAGCAAGTGTTAAATTTTCATTTTTATTGGGTATCATTATATTTTCTTATTTTGGGGGGTGTAACTTGAACATTGAGAAAATAACATATATACCATAGAGCAGTAAACCTGGATAAAGGGGAGACAGTTCTTTGTCTCTGGCTGTGTGCATGTACACCAGATGGCTTTGTCCTTTTTACTGATTTCATGGCTAAAAACCAAAGAACTAGGTACTTGGTGAAGGTAGGTAATTTCTAAATTAGGGGTCTTCTAGACTCTGGTACTGTGGTTTCTGCCTTCCACATGTATTTGTGGCTACTGCCAGTAAGTGCTAATATTTTTAGTCTGTGACAGAATCCATTAACGAGTTTGGAAAACTCAATTAGAAAAAAAAAGAAAAATAACCAACTCTACAATATAGGTCTGTTACACAGTTGGGTATTTTTAGTTTCTTGTTGCCATAGTAGCTATACATGGAAGCAGGGACATAAACTTAGACATTAGGGCTATGCTTTACCATAAACATAAGATTTCATTACACTTAGCTTATATCTGCTTGCAGTATTACCAGTCTTAACAGTGGTCTGAGTGTTATATAACTTTGTGAAAAATAAAACAACATAATTATCACGTTGACCTCTACCTGTACACAATTTATTATTCATGAAGGCTCCAGATTGGCACTTGGTAATAGTGAAGGTACATATTTCCTTTATATAAGAGAAAAAGGCTATGAGTGCTCCATGCCAAGTATGCAGATGAAGTCACAGAAATTCATCCTGTGATCCGAATGTAATGGCGACAAAAGCTTCAGATATGTGACACAATTTCTACCATTTTCTTCCGTTGTTTGCACACCATCTAGGTCACATATCCGAGACCTAAAAGTTGTTCAACATTAAATCCAAATCTTTCAAATTTTAAGTGCTTCTTGAAACATTGTCCAACTTGATTTTAATTTGGAGTGCAGTCAATTATATTGAAGGCTATGTTTATAGACACATCTAAGTTTGGGGAATGTACAGAGTGGAAATTACTGAAACAAGTGGTGACCAAATGGTTTAAATATAAAAAGAAAAAGAAGAAGAAGCCAAATCATAAGAATGGTGAAAAATAGAGTTCCATTAAGATATGCATTTTACAAAATAGGAGTAATTACTCTAAAAGTATTTGTGGCCTGAGCAGGGAGGTACAGTTGAACATTAATGGAATTCTTTTATGTGCAAACTTTGAGTTTCTGAAATCAAAGCTTCAGAAAATGTAATTCTCCTTTTTTTAACATAAGAATATGGATCTATTGTTTGAAATAGCACTCTTTCTAAAAGCTAAAAGAATATATGACCAGTTTATTACGCTTTACCAAATTTAAATACCAGAGGCAAATTCTAAAATTTTCCTTTTGTCTACAAGATTAGGTCCTTATAAAACCTAACCATACATTTTAAGAGACTATAAGCAGATGCAACCGGAATGGGATTCCCTATTCCAGATACTGGAGTTTGCCACTATTCGATCACTTCATTGATTTATAATAGTTCAAGTATTTTCCATTCCTTTCTTAATGCGTCTGCAGCTTATTTCTGGCTTCAAATGCTGACATGTACTGGGCATAAACTCCAAAGAGATAGACAGGATGACTCCTAAACATTTTTCCTCAAAGGAGCTTTCCAAATCAGAGTCCACCAAGGAACAGAAGGGTTCAAGACTATTTTTGCCAATATCCATTATTTTTCATTATCCGAGGTTATATTTCATGTACTCTCCAATTCCCTAAAAATTATTATATCCATTTGGAGTTTTTCCCAAATTCCAACATTTCCATCAACCACAGTAACTGAGTAAAGTGCGCCAACATCACCGGCAAGCTCCTTTTGGCCTCCTGCAAGGAAGCAATGAGTAATGAAGAGAAAAATTACTCTGTGTCCTCTGGCCGATAGCACTGTCAGCCCCCACTTTTACAGGATTTATTAAAACAAAGCACTTTTAAATATTTGGAGAAAATATAAATGTTTTCAGTCTGAGAATTAACCTAACCATCATTCACCTATGCTTTTAAGTCTCATACAAAGTTTACATACATACTCCTAAATTCCCGGGATGCGTCTTCAAAAGCAGACAGAGGCAATTCTATGGATCAGTTAGTCCCTTTCCCTCAAACTCGAAGCCAGTGATCATTCAAAGCACCCACATTGCATTATTTTTCATCAACTTTGAACTTGTAGGCTAAGTGTATAGATCACAGATCCCCAGCAAATCTCCTTACACATCATTGCTCTGTCACCTATTTGAGGGAATTACTGAAATTCCTGAAGCGTTATCTTTCTTCTTCCCAAAGTTTATGAAAATATCAAACTCATAAGTTGTTAAGAAATTTAAGACATAGTCTGTGTACAGCCAGTACCTGGAACATTGTTACAAATAATAGCTTGCATTCTTACCAGTTCCAAGAATGTCAGGGAAAAATTCTTATTTTAATGTCAATAGTGCAACTACACTTTGAATTCCTTTTCGCATCAAAAAGCATAGTTTGTGTTACATGAATAACATGTGAGTGTGATTTCTTGCAAAACAGGGGCAACAGCCCATTGATGGCTAGTTCTGTCGCTAAGGTTATCACAAATAGGCTAATTACAATCTTCAATAAAATGTTCTCATGAAATGATACTTTCTCTTCACATTCTAAAGTACTGAATATGACATTCAAGGCCTTGAGTACATGTAGACCAGACTGAAGCTTGGTTTGTCAGTACCTTAGTTTACTTTCCCAAGCTTGGCCATTTGGCAGGCTTGAGGGCTCCCACATCTGTAGGAGGAGGCCCTATGCACTGAGATAATCAAGGTAATTCTAGTCTTTAACACAGCTTTGGATTAAGAATGGGTTGTCAGTCAGCCCGAGTCAGTAAGAACGGGATTCCTTGGCTTCAGATATGAATATGTGATACAAGTGCCTAAACCTAAGTGAAGCACATAGCTTTGTATGATCACAAAATTAAGAGTATCAGTTCCTCTTTTGATAGGCAAAAACGGCAAATCATGGAATCTTAATCCTCTTGGTAGCCCCTGTTTTACAAAGAAAGAAGCTCATCTTAGAGAAGCTGATGATGTAGAAGGCTGAAATCAAAGCAAGGAGAGAAAAAGACAAGGAGAGAAACCTCAAGAACTTTCTATAAGTTCATATTGTTGATTAGTAGACAAACCCTAGCCTATAGTGTATTTAGTCAATGTACTTTTTTATTCCTTAGCCACTTTCAACATTCTTTTAGATGCAGTCAAAAGTTTGTGAACTGATATATGCTAAGGTCAGTTTACAAGTAGGGAGGCCAAGATCAAAATTAGGAATCAAAATTTGCAAGGGTGGTGTGTGTGTACATAAATACAAACTTAAAACCCCTCAAACTGAGTCCATAGCTTATTGCAAAGTAATATCTGGTACTTTCTAGTCCTCCATAGTTTAATTAAGTCTGCTTTAAGAAACTGAAATTTTAAGAGGAAATTCATTAGAGCAACTCTGTTAATTGCCCTAAAGGAAGGCTACAGCCTGAATTCCTGTTGTTCTTTCATTTATTAAACAATGATTTGTCCCATATCATTTATGTGTCACGCTGTAGTTTAAACGCTTACTTAAGTAATAAAAAGCAGCAACAGCAAAGGAATTACCAATTTCCAACACAAACGCGATCAACTCAGGTTGCAGAGCACCAAAAGTTGTTATAAAAAAGCAATTCAATATGTGCATTGCTTGATTTTTGAAGCCTCTTTTTATTTGTCTAAAATGGAGTGATAAAGTGATAGAGTTATACGAGGAAGAGGTCTTCTCTTACGCCAACTATACATTAAGGAAGTTTTCAATCAAATAGTTGAAGCAGAAGACCATGTCTAAGACCATTTTGATCTACATTTAGAAAAGATCTAAGCTGATTATTGTTGTTGTGTTCTTTCTTTTCCCCCCTAAGATTTTTAAGAAAGGAAAGAAGAATAAAAAACAGAAATATATCAAAATCTTTTCAACCCCTCAAATTCTCTTCCCTCAGAGAATTTCTTTTCTAATCTTTTCTAGATCCTCTTTGTAAACCAAATTAAAAGTACCAAGGAAAAGATTAATAAATGAAACATTTAGGATATATTTAAATTGTACATGGAGAAAGGGGAAAATAGCACACAAATTTAAGACTTTCAATATAAGTTGGGATTTATACTGCAAAAATGTTAAATTTCTGAGAAAACATTTTACTTATATTGGTAAACAGTTTGTCATGAAGAGGGTTTTGGTTTTGTAATTTATTACGTTGCTTTAGCTTGTAACAAGAACAGCAAACCTTTACTTTGAATGATTCTGATTGTGAAGCAGTCTTTTGATTCAGTCATTTCTTGTAGAGAGATACCAGTTAACAACCAAAAGCAACAGGTAGATCTAGTCAGAAAATAGATGCCAGTCACACACTGCAGCAGAGTTTCATATGCACGTATTTAAAATTGAACCAAATTGATTGCTCTCACAACTTGATTTGAGGAAGTGATTTCCTTCCAGTAAAAACCCAAGCTCTGCTTTTTCTTTTGATGCTGGTGTCCAAGATGTTATAGATTCTTCAGTCACTGAAAACAGAATTCTCCACATGCAGAAATTAGGAAACAAAACCAACATCCTATCTTCAAGTCTAAGTGAACAATTTCTTCTGGGAAAGTTCATCTGTATTATAACAATCTCACTGTCAGGGGAACAGTACTGGAATTCGTGTGACAGAAATTAGAAAAAGAATGCAAAATCATAGACTTGAGGAGGTAGGGTTAAATGGTCTTCTTGAAAACTTCTCTTAGAAGAAAAGTTTTAGAGTCCAAATCTTTACTACATATTATAAGCCTGAAAATAAGTCACCTTTGTATCAATAACCCTAGTTATATGAATGTGTCTTAAGTAAAAAAAAATCTGAAAACTATGCAAAGATATATATTTCTTGATCATGAAATACTATACAATGAGAAGAAACATTAATTAGTGCTGTAAGAATGAATGTGGAGTAATTTTAGACATATTTTCAAAGAAATAGACTAGACATTTAAGAATTTATATCATGTGCTTTGTGTCATAAAAACTAAAATCAAGCAAAACCCAGTAATAAATTATTTGTGGATAATTAGAAGGGAATAAATAAAAATAAAGTGCAATTTTAAAATCTCAGGACTAGTCATTAAATCTTAAGAGAATGAAGGTTCTAATGAGGAAAGATACACACATTTACAATTTTGAAAGCTATTGTGGAAATAATGGAATTTCTTTTACACATGACTTCTCTTCTATAAATGAAAGCACTGCACCAACAAGACGTAAATACTTAACAAAACTGTTTTCCAAACCAACATTGTTATTTTAAAGTTTTAGGAAAAGAAAATCTTCCCCACTAAAACATTATGGGAAATATAATTAAAGGAAAAACATTCAAGAGGAAAATTTACACTGATGCTACAAAAAGTTGTTCATTCACAGTTTGTTTTACTGTTGTGCTACAGAATGTTAAGTTGTTAGAATTATTGTTCTTGTTATAGGTAAAGCTATCAAAAGGTATATGTATCTAAGCATGTATGTGTGTGTATATATATAGAAATATATAAAAGTTGTAATGATACATGCAATGGAAAAAGCTATTTTGAGAATCATTTTTAATGGCACTGGTAGTGAGAATGATTGCTTTGTCTTTAACATTCTATATTCTAGATATAAATTGTAGATTTATATCTAAAGTATGCCTTTTCCTGTCAATATTGTACATTCTTTGAAAGACAGCAATAGATAGAATCAAGACAGAAAGATTTGGAACCGATTAAGAGCAGGGTTAATGCTATATTTTTTCTTAAAAAAAGGAAAAGATAATGAAATGGAAATTTTCAGGACAGGAAAATTAGTTTAAAATAGTCTTAGAAAAATATAAAAAGAATGTGAAGCAGTAAAATGGAATAGAAATAAAATATAGGGAGATAAAATTTGATTTTAGATATAAGTGGGAAAATTAAAGTGCAAATAAGTGAAGTTATAACTATTAAGTAAGAAGTTAAGGATAATTCCACAAGAATTTTAAGTTATAATTGTAGCAAGTAAAGTGGCAGCTTGACTCACATCAAGAACAAAAGGAAGAACACAGTGAAAAAAGTAACAAGAGCCTATACAACGAAAAAATGTCCATGCAATTTTGGAAGGGTGTAAGATGAAAAGCTCAAAATAGTACAAGGATAGATAAAGAAGGGTAAATAATGACAAAAAGAAATGGGACCTGAAAAGAGTCACAATTTCAGTGTAGCATGAAATTGAAACACGGTAAAAGGATAATATGAAATTCTGAAAAGACAAGGGACAAAAGTGTAAACCCCCCAAAATGGTTAAAAAATAAGGCAGAAATGAATAGGTGTGATGTGATTCTGAAGAATTAACAATGCATTGTTAGGCGAAACATCAATGAGAATAAATGATTGATCTCTGCAAAGAAAATGAATAATGAAAAGCTTCAGTAATTTTTTTTTTTTAGAGCTTAGTAAGATGAGTTAAACATTTCACTCAAACAGCTACAGAAACAGCACAGAAACCAAAGCTTGATTCAACGGTAGGTCAATGAGTAGTGGAAAAATTATAGGATTATTCTCAAAAAGATAAAAGGCCAAAAAATCTGCAAGGAATCAGAAAAAATAAAAATAAATACAAAATCCTTACTGATTGAAGACACTGCTGAGGGCACCTTTTTTCAATTATTTCTTCGTCCCTGAAGTAAGTTACTATGAGGTGGGAGATAAAGAATAGCACTGAATTGATAAAAATGTAACACATAATCTAAAAGTTTAAGAATATTATTATTATTAACATTATTTTTCAGGTAAGTCTTGCTGTGTAGGGTGATCTTGAACTCACTATGTAGCCCAGACTGGCCTCAAACTCATTATTATCCTCCTGCCTCAGCCTCCATAGTGTGCTTGGATTACAGGTGTTCACCACCATGCCCAGATAACAACATTACATATTTAATGTGAACAATAAATTGAGAGCATCGGATGACCTGTTTCTACGTAGCTGTGTAACATAGGTATCTACGTCCTACTTTGAAACTGTACAGTTTAAAGTTCTATGTGTAGGGGTTGCTGAAATATTATTAAGGAGCAAAATTTGAGATTAGAAATTTTTTGCCAACAACTCACTGGTAGTACCTGACCTGTCTAGAATATACGAGATCTTTAAAAGACAAAACAAAAAGGAATTATTTTCACTGTTGTGCTTTCAGCATTCTAAACCACTTTCTAGACCTTGCTTCACCCATAGACATGGGTGGACTGTAAATTCCTATACTTTTAGAACTATATTATGAAGGGACTTCAACAGCAAAATACATGAATTATATGAACACAAATGGGTAGCCTAAAAATACACATGGGGAATCTAGAGAAATGACTATAGGGAAGGGAGACTTCATTTCTTTGGGTGAAATATTCAATAAGAAAGTGTCAGCAAAGAAAAAGTAGAAGAAAATCCTAGGAAATAATTATTGTTGGGGGTTAAGAGTGCAGCTGAGCAGGAAAGCATATCTTTCAAGCATGTAAGTTTTCAAAATTTAAGGCTGAGTTATTTTAGAACATATTGAAGTCAGGTTGGAAAGTTAACATTTTGAAATCTTCACACTCAATCATTAGAAAACTGTCTAAGGAAAGACCACTCAAAACCCGAAGTAAAAGAAAAGCAGCCAATCAAAAGAAATGTCGCAAAAAAAAAAAAAAAAAAGAAATGTCGCACATTAATTTGATGATAAGATGGCTTGTAGTTATGGGTTAGGACAGGATGGCTTGAATCCATGCCTTAGTTGATACAGAGTTTTATTTTTAATCACATAAGCAAGGTAATGAATCATTTTCACTAGTTGACTGAGGCTATCTAGGGCTCATTCATGGAATAAGGCCACCACTTATAGTACATGACTTTATAGTAGGTCTACAATACATTACTAAAAAAATTCTTCTAATTTCATAATCTTTGAACAAACTTTCATGAGTCAACACAGGAGTCGCCTTCCAAAATTTGCTTAAGAACTTGCATCAAACTACATTTCCATAATCATGTAATGAGTCATTTTCAATTTCTATGAAGCCATGTGAGCACCATGTGCTTAGGACAAAGCAGGGACTAGAACCTCAATGATTTGACTTTCATTGCATGACTTGTTCTGTTTTAAAACACACAGAGCCAGCAAGGGCTGTGATCATCTTCAACCAAGGCTTCAATCTAGATTCCTCTTTGTAAGAGAAGACAAAATTGCAGGGACATAAGACCGCATCAACTCATTTTAGAGCAATCACACATACGTTTAATCTGATCTTCACAATGATTTTGTGAGACATCGAAAGAAGATCCTATCCTTACTAGATTAATATGTCCAGTAAGGAAATAAGATCCGAAAGGTAAGAAAACTATTCAAGTTAATAAAATACATGAAGGTAAAGATTAAAACCTAGAGTTTTCCCCTGGAACTTCCATATAAACTTTTTTTTTTTCCTTTCATCCTTATCTCTCAGTGGAGCACACTAGATTATAAAACAAAACATTCAACATTCAACATCACATTACCTTCAATATGTTCTATAAAACAAAACATTTCACTTTCTCTTGGTCAAGTATCTAAAAATCTCAATTTAGTGCAATTACTAAAGACCATCCGGATGCCTGCGGTGTCTGAACTCCAATTCAGATCTTTCCTCGCCGCTGTCATTTGACTTCTCAGTCATACGCTTTACATTTGGTTCACATCACCATGGTCTTGAAGGCAATTTTCTTGTAGCACAAAGGATTTCACAAAATGTTACAGTATAATCTAACAACTTTATACACTGTTTAAGAAATACAGAAAAGGGCAACTTTCTCTCATTTGCTCTTCAAATGCCAAACCCATACACAGTAGTATAGTTTTATGGAGTGTAGTCCTTTTTTTTTTTCTTGGCATTAGACATTACATTACATTTCAGTGGCATAAATTGAAAACAAAATCACATTACCTGACAAATCTTCAGCAATTTGCCAGTACTAAATGTTACCGAGTCCATTAGTACTTGTATATTGAGTTTGTTTTATATAAGTTTATTTTCCCTTTCTTATAGCCACTGGAAAAAAGAAATGCAAAGTGAAAGGAAACTAGTTTAATCACTTAACACAAAATGTAGTTTGCAGTGTAAAAAGAGGGGCTGTGCTCCACGTCGGTAATTTTGTAAAAAATTCATTGAATAGGTTCATGTTCATGAACAGGTTCCAAATTCCTTCTGTGGATATTTGGATATTTGGAATATTTGTGGAGAGTTAAAGGAACACAGAGTTTTCTGGAGACTTTCCTCAGATAAGAATCCTACCTCAACATTTTAATCTATATTTCAATGTAGGCTTTATTTTCATATGCCAGACTGCAATTAGAAATTATCAAGGATTGTTATAGGTTGCAAGCTTGTGAAACCCAAGAGAATAGTGAATAAGTTTGTTTTTTCTTTGTTTTATTTTGTTTTTTGTCTCTTTGACACATGGTCTCACTATGCAGTACAGGTCAGGCATGAGCTCACTTTGTACCCCAGGCTGGTCTCAAACTCACAACGATCCTCCTGCCTCAGCCTGCTGAGTGCTGGGATTACAGGTGTGCACCACCACTCCTGGCAAGAATAGTGAATAAGTTAACAATAAGTTAATTAAATAAGTTAACATTATATTTGGATTAGGACAATGTAGAAAAGGTGATCTTTTAAGATTCAAATAATGCCGCATCGCAATCACTATAGAAGAAATGGGAAATGGGGGTCCTGTATTCTCTTGGTAATTAGATATGACAGACAGTTGACGTTTGTTACAGAGTAGGTAGATGAAGGAATGGGTGATTTGGGGTATTCAAATTGGTGGATTCCACTGCCTGAAGAAAAGAATAAATTAGAGTGGTGTTATTTTCATTTTTTGTTATAATGCTAGGCAGAAACTTTAGGTATGACTTGCTTGAGTCTTAGAGTAATCTGCAGATACTATCCTGAAAAGAAAAAGAGTAGTTCTGATGGTAATATTCTAATAATCACTTGTATTACTTGTAAATCACCTTGTTTAGCCTGTATTATTAGTTAGTCCTGGAAACAGGACACTATATATTTCAACAGTGGAGCTATGAGAAATAGTGCAGCTATGTCCTACATATACAGAAGAGATCCACTGCATATTCTGATTTTGTTCCATAGGAAAAATATTATTTAAAAATTAGAGAAAACACAGGTACAATATATTAATATGAAGTATAAGTATTTTGAAAGACATGGTGTGTTGCAGTTGTTAGGGTAGGTAGCCTTCCTTTTAATACTAAATTGCCAAAGCACATTCTTTAAATATTTTTGAATTTATAAATGTTTTGAAAAGATATTATATGGAGGACAAGTATTTTAACTTCTCAGGAGAAAATGATATGCATATGTTTATTCAATTATTCATTAAGAGGTTAAAGAAGATATCAACATGGTTTGATCTCCTACTTCAGAAAGGGTACTAAAACGTTTTGATATTTTAATAGCTAATGCATGGCTTATGAAAACTTTCAGAAAGAAAACAAACACTAAGTAAAATTTTTCTGGGATAGAATCTGTAAATAAATCTGTCCAGTGAGCTTTTTGCATTCAAAATACAATGTGTAATTTTAAAAATTATTTCAGACAACAGAATCTGTATATCTTCTTTCAAAAATGTTAAATGAGATAAATAACTTTTTAAAAAAAATATAGCTTTTTGGATTTTTAATTTTTGAGCTCCAGAAATTACTTTCCTTTCTTGAGAGAGATCTGATTTCAAAAGAAAAATTCTGACTTACAGTTCCCAACTGGTGGAACCCCATGAGCTAGACATTGGAAATCACAGCAAATTCTCAGAAAATTCTGCCAGATGTGGCAAGTGGAGAAGCTTGGCTCATAGTTTGAAACAAGGTTTCCTTTCTAACAAGGCAACTGTGGACATAGCTAAAGAGGTTACTTAGAGGAAATGTATAAATATTAGTGTTTTAAGATTCCCTTGTTAAGGCCACAGGGTCATGTAACACTGTAAGGACAACAGAAATTTGCTTTTAGTTCTCCCCTGAAAGTACAAGATTTCCCACCATCAATCATCTTGGGAAAAGTGTTAATCCCTAAGCTGAAACCAGTGACAAGATGTCTTGGATGAAACAGTACTAGGAGAGAAGCCAGATGATTAAGAAGGCATCTGAAATCCGGTTATGAGAATGCAAAACTGAAGCTGGTTATGAGAGTATAAGTCAGCGAAGAGGGTCTGTGAGCTGGCTGGCAGAGACAGCTGTGCAATCTTTAAGAGGACAGAATACCCACTTGAAGCAAAAGAAGTCAGGACAGAGCAGAGGAGCACCCTTGAAGCGTGCGGAGGAGTTACAGGACAGCTTGTTGAGGAGGCCAGCTATGAACAGAAAAGGAAGATCCTTAGCAAAAGCCCGTGACTCAGCAGCAGGAAGACAGGCTGAGTGAACCATGGGAAGGAACTTCTCCTGAGCAGTTGTGTATCTTTACTCTGGAAAATATTTAGTGATAGGTCAGATTTGAGGTATGGAAAGGGGAATGGGCATTGCCAGGAATTAATTTAAAAACACCCATAGCAATTCATTTGAATTTAAAAATGGAGACATGGTTGTACTTTTCCAGCTAAAGCAAAAGGCCTGTAAGACTCCGTAATGAATTTGAACCTGATTCTGGTAATACACTAGCAAGGCAGCTCTGTCTTGCTGATTTGCGTAGTTCCTTAGGCCTGTGCTACTTAAAATGTGGTTTGTAGTTGGGCAGCGTCAGCATCACCTGGGAGCATGTTAGGATTGTAAACTCTCTGGCCCAGTGCAGCCCTACTGAGACAGAGCATCTGGGCATGTGGGTATCCGAGTACTGAATCAGAGCGTCGGAGTATCTGGGGCTCCCAGCCCATTCTACTTTCTTTAGGACTGAACATTGAACTTTCTTTTAAGAAAAGTAATACTTTGGATGCCACACTGCGGTAGAACTCTGAAGTCAGACTGCCTACATGTAGATCTTGGGTTTACTACTTATCAGCTGTGACTCCAACCAATGACTTAATCTCTGAAGAAAGTATGGTCTTTATACACAATGTAGTACTACTCTGCCATAACGAAGGATAAACCTGAGACATTTGTAGGAAAATAGGCGCACTGTGAGATTATCAGGTTAAGTGAAACAGATTAGACACATAAATTTAAATATAACATAAGTTCTCTTATATAAGAAGCACAATAGATAAATATGAAGCAAAATAAGAGATAGTAGAAAATAGATCTTTTGCAAAAGGGAAGGGCAGGAAGAGATGGAAAGAGAAAAGGGTAGGGAGGGAGGAAAAGGAAGGGGCTGTCCCATATCATTTGTGTTGTTTTTGATTTTGTCTTCATTGTTTTGTTTTTCTTAGTTTTTTTCTCTTTAAAATAAAAAAAGAATTAGAATGTGTTATATACATATATCAGTCCTCCAATGCAGAGCATAATGATCATACTTTGTTAGCATATACTGATAAAAATGTAAAAGGAGAACAGTGAGAGTCCCCATCTCAATATTGTCATAAAGGTTGTTCTAAAGGTTGTGTTAGGAAGTAAATAAAATGATTATTGTGAAGTGTTTTAAATGGAACCAGACTCATAGCAAGTATATGTAACCACTCTATAAGTACTCTAAGAAGTCACTCCTCAATTTCCAAAGTATCATAAATGTCTGGTTCTATTGTAGTGGCATTTCACAGACATTTACCTTTCAGGGTCTTTTTGACATGATGGCATCTCCAGTGAAAAACGTGGATAAAGACAAACTATTTTCATCTGATAGAGATTGCCAAAAATCTTTTCAGTAGACTGAGGCTATTGGGGCAGCCATGACAGCACAACTACCTACACTCAAGAAAGAGAACTTCCAGATCTGCTTCAGAAAGTGGCAAGAATGATAGCATAGGTGTGTTAAAAATGAGGAAGAGTATTTTGAGGAGGATTGGTGGCAATGTATCTTTTATTGTAATAAGTAATACATGACATGTAATTTTAAAATTCACTATAGTTTTTATTCCTACCCCTGACACCTTCATTTTACCTTTCTGTCACTTCCAGGGGTCACCTCACCATGGTTCCAGAGTGTCACCCTCCGTGGTGAGACTGAAGCATTCATGAATGAACAACTCGCACAGAAGTCTTTTTCTTATAGTTGCATTTGAGATGCATCCTCCTGGAAATACTCTTTTGTGTGAAGATGTTATTTCTAAGAAGTTCCCATGAAAATGGTTGTAAGTCACCCACTCATTAAAAAAAAAAAACTTTAATTAAGAACTATTTAATCAAATAAAATACAGATCATGGATCACCTCGCACAAAATTAAAATTTAAAAGGAATGGGATCTCACAGAGAGGTGCCTAATGTGTGAAGTATGCAGCAAATTATGCAAGCTCCTCAAGGGTCCTGGGATGTGCATACACATATGTACTTATCAGGGTGATCATGGCTACAGATAAACCACATAGAGATAATATCTGCTGTGACACTCATAGCACAAGGAATTTGGCAGCATCTTTGAAATAACTATTGTTATTGGGAACATAGCTTCAATACAATTGAGGATTTCAAACTACTCTTTACAGTTTTATAAGGGAGTTAAATACAACTCAAGAATATTAAGCAGCTCCAAAAAATAAGATGAATTGTGCAGACAGAATCATAGTTTCCAAGAAACACATAACTAAAAATACTTTTGAAAGTGCAGCCCTCATTGATTTTTAAGTAGCTTTATTTCTTCTTCACAAATGCTGGGGAAAAAGTCAATTGGTTTTCTCTATTTTATTTTACTTTGCAAAATAATGCTGATTTGAAAAAAAAGTCATCACATTCGGGTAAAGTTCTGTGAAATAATGATGTGTTATGGCTTCTAGCTAATGGTCACATTCTATTTGTAAACCAGATTTATTCTAAAAGTTGTTACATAAATATCAGCAAGGTAGATTTTTTTCATTTATTTTGCATAATTACATCCAAAGTGAATAGTTCTAGCACTCTATGACCAATACAACAGCCTCCTGGAGAATGTCTTTGTATTCATAGAAACATCAGCATATTGCAAAGACGTATTGTGGTAAGTCAAAAATTATTCTGGATATCTATTTATCATAACAAACAACAATTAGGGAAAATAATGTGGTATGGCTAGAAAAGCAAAACTATTTAGTAATAGAGGATCTCCTCTGAAAGTCTGATGTTCATGTTTCTATAGGCTTTCATCATTTGTTAGTCTAAGAAAAAACATGAGAAGGAAGTTCAAGGAAGACATTTACACATTTAAGGAAGAAAAGTACAAGCAGCTTCACCAAGATTACTACTGACGTGTATCTAACCGGCTAGAGTACTTGCGTAGCATCTGCAAAGCTCTGGGTTCAATCCCCAGACCGCAAAGGAAGAAAACTACTTAATGAAGCTTCCCGCGTGCTGTGGGTCAGTGAGGCTGGCTCAGGATGAATCAACGGTGAGGTGTGTGCTCTTGTTTCTGTTCTGGTTCTGAGTGGTCCAGAGCGTGGAGCTCCCTTTGCAGGGGCAGGGAGTAGCCTCCCCGGTGCTCCGGCTGCCTATGGGGACGCTCACCACGGGTGGCATCTCGATCCCCCAGGAGGCTGCAGTGGAGAGAGCGGTTGGCTGTCTTCCTGCACCATGCAGCCCCTTTCCTGTTTACTATGTGTATGCCCTTTGCATAGCATATCCAAACTGACACGTTTTAAGCAACCAATGTGAGGACTGAAGTAGTAGCTGTATAATAATAAAGTTAATCTGTTTATTTTTGGTAGAAAAAAAGGATAAGCAATTTTTTTTTTTTTTGTTTGTTTTGTTTTTCTCCGGTACCGGGAACCGAACTCACGACCTTGCGCTTGCCAGGCAGGCGCTTTTGCCGCTGAGCTAAATCCCCAGCCCCCCAAGCAATTTATAATCAAACAAAAAATGTTAAAAATTGCTTTGGAGTTTCCATGTAGCTCTACTCCATTTAACTCTCACTCCAGAAATCCATGTTA
This sequence comes from Chinchilla lanigera, assembly GCF_000276665.1. Classification (NCBI taxonomy): domain Eukaryota; kingdom Metazoa; phylum Chordata; class Mammalia; order Rodentia; family Chinchillidae; genus Chinchilla; species Chinchilla lanigera. The sequence continues at coordinate 19,855,527 of NW_004955408.1, read as the reverse complement.
CAATTAATTCGCAAGAACATAAATTCTGTCAACCCATATGGGCAGAAGTCAATTTTAGGTCAATCAATAATCTGTCTCTATTTTAAGTAAGGTTTCCCTTGGCTTTCTCTTCTACTAGGAAATCAAGCTTTTCTTTCCTTTCTTTAGATTTATAAATATGATTCAATCTTTAAAAGTAAATACATATGATTCAATAGTTTACATAATTACTATCAATTTTCCTCTAGATATTAAGAAGAGCAGAGAAGGTAAACTGAGGTAGCTTGTGACAAGAAAGTATCACATTGGCTCTAAAATACAATTTGCCTTGTCTTGAATCAATGCTAAGTCCAATTTTTGCAACAAAAATTAGTTGTAGAAGGGGGGAGGCCATTTTTGCACTCACATTAGTATTTTTCCACTGATTTGGCGATAAGACTTGCTAATGTTCCAAATTTACTTGTAATGTTCCAAAATTACTTACAACCCTTCCTAATTTAAAGTAGTTTTTAAATCTTTTGAATTTAATTTGACTACTGATTTTTCCACCATTTTTGAGGACATTGTTTTCTATTCTCATACGAAATATATTCACTTACCAAACTAAACTGTACTTAGGGGCCATGGCTCTAAACTCCTTGTAGAAAGCATGCACTGATGAATGTTTGGGAAACATCTGAATAGTTTATTAGTGCTTGACTCCACACATACATCTAGGAACATGGAAAGTCAGACTTTGAATAAAAATTCACTGCTAAGTGGAAATCAGTAAGGAAATGAATGGTGTTTTCTACGGTTTAAAAAACAACTTACAAGAGAGGTTCACATAGCTGTACAATGCAATTGAATCCTCCCTTTGAATTTCTTCTGACTGTAGATCATTGCTGTCTGAGATATTTTTTTGGCTACAGAGATGCAATGTGCTATGGTGGTAAAACCCTGGAGATGCAAAAGTCAGAAGAGGGTGTTGGGGGAAACTATCGAGTAGAGGATACTTCAGTTATTACTGAGTGCAGATGCTTTCTTTCTATTAAACAGTGGAATCAGTTCACCTAAACCTACACCTAAAAGTTCTCATTTAATCAATTTCACTGCTGATAATGAATCTCATGTCATATGGGGATGATCCCAGCATCTTAGTTGGTAAAAAGTATGTTGAAGATTTTTAAGTTTAGAAGCTGGGGATTTAGCTCAGCTGTGCAGCGCCTGCCTGGCAAGCTCAAGGTTGTGAGTTTGATTCCTGGTACCAGAAAACAACAACAACAACAAAAAAAAAAAAAAAAAAAAAAAAAAAGAAAAGATTTTTAAGTTTATTCAAATAAGAGGCTAAAGACTATTTTGCTCCCCTGACTGGTATAGGAAGTGTGGATATTCTTGATAATTTCTGATTTGATTACTTTTTTGATTGAATTATAAGTGGGCAGCATGCTTTCTAATAACCTACATAAATAATTTTTCCTTCTTTTTTTTTTTGTCTTTTTGAGACAGGGTCTCACTATGCACTTCAGGACAGCCTTGAGCTCACTTTGTAGCCCAGGCTAGTCTGAAACTCACAATGATCCTCTTGCCTCAGCCTCCTGAGTGATGGGATTACAGGCATGAGCCACCACGCCCATTGAACCTGCATAAAGAGCAAAATAAATATCATACAAGCATCAGAATGCGTGTGAGTGGTTTTTCCTCCATGAATCTACTATTGTAACAAGTTTCCACTAAATGGTTAGAATCCAGATTTGGAGCTAGTTTTCAGAAAATTTCTTAGGTTAATTAATTTTTTATCAAATTATCTTTTGTGTAATTCAGGTGACTTCACTTTAAGAGATGGTACTGATCAAGGTGTTTTTATTTTGCTTTCAGTTAAACAAATATGTTTATTAAAATTTAAAACTCAGAAAATAAGGGGAAACTGACCATTGATTTGACTGTGTGATAGAAAGGAAAAAACCCAGTTTCAGAGTGTTTCCTGATGGTTGAGTTACCATGAAATTCTTATTGAAACTTGAATGAAATACTTACGGCAACTGGTCCATTTAGTAGTAAAAAAATAGTAACTTTAACATTTAAGTAGCCATCTATAAACGTGGTCCCAGAGTAACAAAATCCTCAAAAGAGATCAATTTCAACACATACACTGGTAGGTTTTTAAAAATTTTTTATTCTAATTCTGCAGCCCCCGATTTGATGAATCTTGTACCAGCTTTCAAACACAAGACATTTACGATGATTTCACAGATATTTCCTCAGAAGTAACACTGAAAAATGGATATCTATCTATCTATCTATATACATATATATGTATGTATATATATATATATATATATATATATATATATACATGCTCACAAAGTATACAGATCAAGGGGAAGAGCTAAAGTTTAATATGTCCTCATTAAAAGAATATGATCTATTTACTTACTTCTCTCATGACTAGGAATAGGCAGACTGTTAGTTTATTTCATTCTGTGCCTGTAGGAAGCATTAATGCCACATGTCTAATAAATTACAACAACCCTATTATCAGATTATTATCTGTATTACTATTGGTAGTAGACTGAAAGAAAGAGGGCAAACAGGTGTATTTCCATCTCTCTTATTTACTATTCCCACAACCGGCAATCAGAGTAATAGGTACAAATAAAAATGTTTTGCCTGAGGGTGTTGTCTATACACAAGTTGGGATAACTTAGTAATACTATTAAAAAGGCTTCTTGGATAACAATCCCAGAAGAATCCATAGCAGTATTATGAATTCTTGTTGGCCTATTTTGTGTATATTATAGTCAATAATGACTACTTTCCTATACTTAAACTGAAAGGAAATACAGTGTAGATTCCTTTCACACATCCAAAGAGTCTAGTCAGGAAACTCTACTTTTATTACATTAGCACTTCTCATTCTGCTCCTACATGCTTCTTTCCTTGAGAGTTCACAATATAATTTTATCTAATTCTGACTATTTCCCTTGACATTTACAAATATGGAAAGAACTGCATGTAGAAATCCAGTTACTTAGAGGACTGATATCTCCAAATGGAGGAAACTGTTTATGAGATTAGCTTTTAACACAAAATTGAAGTAATGTAACATTTACTACACATCATTGGCACAAAAATCTATTTGTAAAGGTAAATAAACTCATTTGATCTCTTAAGACACTGACATGGAAGACTCATACATCTATTTTATAATAAGCTAATTGTATGTAATTATGGATTCATAATGGATAGTTATTATTTAAACTGCCAATTTAGTTGAGTAGCTCTAAATTAGTAATTGACACCTTATTTTTATATATATATATACATATATATATTAATACTAATAATAAACAACTCAAATTTATAGTTGATTATCCTGTGCAGTTTGACTATACCTCAAGTAAATATTTTCATGCTGGTCCTGAGAGATCAAAACAGTAAGCCATATATTGTTATTATACTTTTGTATAAATTATAACCTAAAATGCAATTTAAGACTCAATTATTTCTGCAAAGCAATTTGGCAATTGCAGCCAAAGTAAAACTATGTTCTATGGCCTCTAAAATTCTAATTTATAGAAATAGTTGATGTAAATATTCATACAATATTATAAAATACATAAGCAAGGATATATGTCAGAGTAGGAATCAAAGTAGAGAAAAATGGAGAAATTAATGTCAGCCAAGAGTACCAGGAAACAGAGTTACTAGACTCCACAGAGTGAAGCAGAAATGGCAAAGTAAAGGTGTGCAGGTTCTTACACTTTAAAATACATACACATGTGTTTCTGGCAGCTCACCAATAAGCAATTATCATAAACACACACAATCAGACAAGAGAAAAAACATCAGAGCATCACCAGCCTAGTCCTAAAGTTTACCAGTTTAAGCAAATATATTTAAATAAGGTATAATAGTAGTAAACTATTTTATGAAAATTTATTTATTTACTTTTTCTGGTACTGGGACTCGAACTGAGGACCTTGTGCTTGCCAGGCGGGTGCTTATGCCCTTGAGCTATATCGCCAGTTATTTTGTGAAAATTTAGAAAATGAATTTTCTAACTAATTTTAATTTTAGCTGTTTCATTAATTACCATTATCCTGCATCGAAATACATTCTATTTTTCAAAAAGATGCTCTGAATGTTTCAAAATTCTTCTAGTGCCTAATGAGTATTGTTATACTAAAACAAACACTCCTTAGATATATCAGGAATTCATTACTTGAGAAATTAAAATATAAGCCATCTAATGCCAAAACTCAGCAAGGCACATGTAAAACAATACTAAATCTTTGGCTAAGGTTCCTAAAATGTGCCCACTCTTGTTAAGAAGCAATCTCATACAAGTAACCAAAGAGTGGGCTACCACTCTCTTTATAGAATTTATCTGGATAAGGAGAGCTTTTACAGGGGCATCTCACCTCAGAACCTGAACACAGGAATATTTTTGTCCTCAGGAATATGAAATATGAAAGTACATGATATCATGCCATGAGGGAAAATATGTTTTAATATTTTAAAAATTATCCTATGGAACTTGTGCTTCCAGCTGAGATGGAATAAGAGAGACTGGGTTTACCATTTACAGAAAAATATAAAAAAATAAAGTATGTATAACACATGGTTTTGAGGTACTAGATACCAGGAAACAAAGGGAAGTACTTCCATGAAATGAGGTGAGCCTGATAATTGCCCTGAAAAGGTTCTTGGACAGCAGATGACAAAGCAAGGAACTCAGGCCAAGGACAACTGTGTCTCTAAGTTATGGATATTATCCATAGTACAAGGAGACAGGAAGACAGAGATGGCAAGTTAGAGTGCTGCAGCAGAGGGCCTTGCACAATGAGAAATGTCATGAATCTGATGCAAGTGGGCCTTGAGTGTTTGGCAGAAAACTGGTCCATGCATAGATGCAGGAAACTTATCTCAGTAAGGAAAAAGCTCCCCCAAAAATCAAGGAGAACAACACCCAGCACCCACTCAGGGAAGGAAAAGTTCCTGCTCCTACCAGGGAGTCTGAAAAAAGAGTTAGAAGCTCACAAGGAATTAGGTACTCAAAAGAGTTCATGTCTCTAGGGAAGAATAATTAATCTTAGATGAATAGGACCACAGTCTTGCTAGTTTGCTTAACCAGTCTTTAAATAAATGATATGAAAGGGGCAAGAAATTCTTAAGTAACTTATATGCATCTCAGAACAAAGCTCACCATATTTATAGAAATACAAAATTATTGAGTACTTTACATGGTTACATTCATTGTCTGACACAAAAAAATGAACAGGTAGACATAAAAGCCATAAAATATGGCCCATAATGAAGAGAAAAACCAATCAATCAAAACACCTGAAATGGACTATTATAATTAGAAGATGAGGACGTAAAGTAGTTTATATGCACTACATGTTCAAGGAGAAAATAGAAAAATGAAAGATAAAAACAAACCTGTACCAACATTTGACACTGAAAACTACACTGTCTGGGATAGACAGTATAATGAATTGTACTGGGAGCAATTTGAATATTATAGATAAAATTTGTAGTGAACTTGAAAACAGATCAATAAAACTGTGACAAACTACATAGCATATTTTCCATAGATACGTATAAATTTTGTGAACTGTGACACCACTTTAACTTGCTGAAAACCAGTGCAACTGGAGTAAGGGCAGAAAAATATTTGAGGGAAATAACTGCCAAAATTTTCCAAATTTGGGCCGGGGATATAGCTCAGTGGCACAAGTGCCTGCCTGGCAAGCACAAGGTCCGGAGTTCGATTCCCAGTACAAAAAAAAAAAAAATTCGAAATTTGATAAAAACAATAAGCCAAGAACCTGAACCAAGTCCAAAAATGAGAAACATGACAATAATTACATCAAGGAATATCAAAGATTCCCTAAAAGGTGATACATCTCTAACACCAAATGATAAAATGTTACTCAAAATCTCCAAGGAGAAAGATACATTATCCAAAGAAAGGAAAGATTTAAGCAGGATTCTTTTGATGCAAAGAGAGTAAAACCAGATTGATATATCAATCTACATACACGAAAGAATAAAAAGCACTTAAAATACCTTATGCAATAAATTCCATCCAATAAATCATAAATGAGGAAACTGGTTTAGAGAGATTCATCTGCCTAATATTAGGTCACTAGTAAATGGAATAGATGTTATGAGAATGCAGAATTTCCAGGGCAGAAGTGGGTCAATGGGTTGTGTAAAGTGTCTTCCTTTAAGAAATCATTGCAAGTTGGCCATGAGGGAACACAACTACTATCTCAGCACTCTGGGAAGATGATGGAGGAGGATGTCAAGTTCAAAAACAGCCTGGGAAACTTGGTGACTTAGCCAGACGCCATCTAAAAAAAAAAAATTCTTGAATATAGCTTTGGTGGAAAGGTTCGACTCCCAGTACCACAGGAAAAAGAAAGAAGGAAGGAAGGAAAAAAAAAACGGAGGAAGGGAGGAAGGAAGGAAGGAAGGAAGGAAGGAAGGAAGGAAGGAAGGAAGGAAGGAAGGAAGGAAGGGAGAGCAAAAGAGAAAGAAAGAAAGAAAAAAGAGAGAGAAAAAGGGGCTATTGGAAAGAAATTATTTTTAGTGCTGTCATCCTTTGCAGTGATCATTATTTCTGGAGTCTAATTCCAGTGCCTGAGATGATTTGAAATTCATGTTATTACCTTCCCCTCGCTAACATTTTCCTTAGGCTTCTGATTTTTGCCTGATAAATAACAACTCTAAACAGCCATTTAATACAGCTTTAAATGCCTTTATCAGATGTACGTTTCTCCTACATGTATAAAGTCCTGTATTTTAACCTCCAGATATCTAATACAATGTCCCTGAATATGGTTTGGACTTTTCTTCTAGGCTAAATATGTTAAGCAGTGCATATTTATTTTTTATTCCTAGTTCAATTTCTGAAACATAACTATCATTCATTCATGAAATTAGCAAATTCACAAAATGAAATTATGGAAGTGGAGATTTTAGAAAAATAATTTTTTTCTTTCTCAACTATTAAGATGTAATGGTTGACATAATGAATGTTCAGTGGTTCCCCTGATTATCCCTCAATTCACTTCTTCTCTCTTGTTTTACTTTCTTTTTCTCCTGTGAATTACAAATAAATGACAATGGGTCTGGGGATTTAGCTCAGAGGCAAAAGCGCCTGCCTGGCAAGCGCAAAGTCGTGAGTTCGGTTCCCGGTACCGGAGAAAAACAAAAAAAAACAAAACAAAAAAACAAAAAAAAAACACAAATAAATGACAATTTTGTTAGCTGAGCAAGGGATGTTCTAGGTAGCTGACTTGTGTATTCTGGTTCAACTGAAGTTTTAACTCTCATAGTGAATTAAAAAATTATTCTTAAAAATTGCCAAAAGCATTGCTTAAGTCTTAGCTTATTTTATCAAATAAATACAGGTGATTCTTATAATTCAGATATGCAGTATCAATTTTTTTAATTTTTCTAAGCCCCTCTTGGAAGCAGGATGATGTTATGTGAATGAAAGGAGTCAAAGTTCAAAAAGTAAATGAATAAAACATGAATTCAAGTTGCTTTTTATTTGGTTTCAATATTAGTCTAAAACATTCTATCAGCAGAGCTTTTGCTCAATTCTAAAAAAAAGAAGAAAGCTATTATTACCTTAATATTTCTCCATTAAATAATGTGTGGACTACAAACATTAGAATAATTGAAGGTGCTTCTTAAAGGTATCAAAATCTGTCTTTTTCTCCTTTTCCACCATCAAGATCAAAGTTTCTGTGACTAAATACTAAGTCTAAGTTTTACAGGACTTTGTAAGGACCTCTGACACGTGAAGTTTTTAGAAATTATTAGTAATCAACTAAAAGTTACATTTCAGGTTGCCTTCCTTTCATTATATGCAACAGAATATTCAACATCTACTGAGTCATAAAACTGGCACATCAAGGATTGCTCTTATTGCAAGATGAGGTGATGGAAGGACTCAAATAAATTCTGGTTTCTGTCTCCCTGCCTCTCAGCGTCCTCCCATTCAACTGGTTCTTTCAATTAGACCCTTCCCTTGTATGCGCTAAGTGGAATGTACTTTCTCCAAGTTGCTTACATGATCAGAGTAAGGAGAGTCATCAAAGCACAAAAGTGACCCAATAAAACTCAGTGATTTTGTACAGTCGAACTCGAGGCACGTAGCCCTGCAGGGCGAAATGGAGGTATTCACTGTGGGAGGACAGGATGGAGAGAATGACCCTCCAGATAGAAATAGAGATTCACTGATAAGACTTGGGACACACACACACACACACACACACACACACAAGTCATATATGTGCATGCAGTATGTGTGTACACAGATACACTCAGAGACAAAAAGAATGACCCAAGGGAGAATGCACATTCCTCAAACAATAAGAATGGAGGGTTCTGTGTTAACTTCTTCCCTAAATAAAAACTTTCACCTCTCATACTATCTTTTTCAGCAGGTCAGGGAAGACCTCACCATTACCTTGAGAATCAGTTTGAAACGATAGAGCAATGCTAACATCACAGTTTTAACATAGTATATTTTCATTTAGAAGAAAATGGACTCCTCAGGTCACAGACTACTTTGAGAATTTTACTGAACTCTAAAGTGTTAAATAAAATAAGAAAATGGAGCTAGGAAAAAAAATTGGTAATCCAAGGGTGAAAACAAAAATGTAAAAATAAGAAGCAAATGCTCTGCATTAGAGAAAGAGGATCATCCTAGGAATCTGTCTTTTCTAATCTAATTATGATTCTCAACTGTTTGTCCTGCCAATATCAACCCAATGATTTCTTGGTGACTGAAAAATTGGTTTGTAAACTGAAACAAAGCAACAAAAGACCATTTTGGAAAAGGCGGACTGTGGAAGTATTTTACCTACTCTCAATTGTCTCAGTGAACAGAGAAATTCTGGTGCTTTCAGCTGGCTCCAAGAGATTTTGGATCCAATTTTCCTTTGTGTTCAAATTTTATGCCCATTACTCTTTTGAAACTCAGATCCTTCTCCTTTGCTTTTCACACTGTGTGTTTTGTTAATCATATTTAAGTATTTCAAAATACTAAATATATCAAGGGCAATTCAGAGTCATCAACTGAAAAATAAGAAAATATGGAAATGACAAGGTTAATTTTAATCAGATCATAGATTTTATTAATTTTGAATTGTGTAAAAAATGAGTATATCACTGAAAGATTTTTTTCTCCAAAGAGATACTTCTCAAGACCTCCTAAAATTTTGGAATGATGTTTATATAACTCATGTCTGTAGTATCTGAGATTTATTTAGTGTACATAGTGAGATTTTACAAATGATAAGGCCAAGATCCTAGCCTTGGTGAGTGCAGCCAGGTTACAAATACAAATGAGCAACGAAAAACTGTAATCACTGTGGCCCTAGAGGTTCAGGAGAAGCACTGCAGGGATATGTGTCAGGACAACTATGTTCTGACAAGGATCATGACCTGCTGGGCAATGGTGCCTTCATAGACACAAACAAGGAAAATAGAAGCTAAGTTATAGTGACAGAGTGAAAAGTATTTCATTCAAGGAAAATACCATGTACAAAAGCCTGGAACAATGAATGATTAAGTATGGTACATTCTGAATGATGGACATTTTCCCATATGTTTTAAGTCAGTGGTTTCCAATATTTTGGTAAAAAAAGTAAACAGTGGTCAGATTATAAAAGAGCTGACTACCAGACTAGATTTGAGAGAGAGAGGAGAAAGAATACAGATAGTAACAATGTTATTGAAAAGTTACTATGCACAATACATTGTTGGAAATGTTAATTAATACTCATAATATTTATGAAGGAATGAGAGAGGGGCTCAAGTAATGATAATCATGAGTATTGAGCTTGATATTCAGCCCCATATGACTAGGAATTTGCAACTATATTGTTATATAACTATACACAGGGTTGGGGATGTAGCTCAGTGGCACAAGTGCCTGCCTGGCAAGCACAAGGTCCTGAGTTCGATTCCTGATATCAAAAAAATAGATAAATAAATAAAAAATAAAAAAATAAAAAACTATACACACATACATGAATGTACATAATATTGTTCTGATATACTACAAAGAAATGGTTATATTTTAGGTAAATATATACTTGTGATAGATCTCTGAAGGATAAATAGAGGAGATCAGAATATTGTGAGAATGGAGGCTGGATATCAGAGAGAATTAATGGAAGGAGTGCTTCACAGAGCGAACAGATGAGGAATGATGAGATCTACAGATAGAGAAGAAAAACTGGCAAGAAAATGTGGGACAGTGAATAATCTAGGATGACTCTCAGGGTTCCAGTTTTAGGAGCCAGGAGAAAAGGTGAAGATAAGATTTCCTTTCACTTATTCAGAAAATACAGAAAGAGAACATTGTCTAAAGGTGAAGTTTAATGAGCTCCACTCTGGACACAGTGAAGTGAGACTATGGATATCTAGGAGATCAGGCTTGCAACACATTTTTAATGAATGCTTCAACTTCTGGCTAAGTGATGGCGTATCATGCTGAAGAATGAATGCCAACGTTTCTTTCATCTGTTCTCTTTCCAATTCAAGTTGTAGCCAAAATCAATCTTTTATGACCCCACCTAAGTTCACACACCTGCACTTTTCTTAACTTGGTTTAGCACAGAAAGATAGATCTCTCCTCACTTCTTTTCTTGAAGGAAGCATGAATCATGGGGAAAATGCAACAGTGGGAATCTTGAAATATTGGATTCCTCATCTCCCCTAAGTCTTCGATACCTGCTTTCCTTTGAAAAATAGTTACAATATGAAAAGCCTCTTCCCCTCAATCCTTCTATTTGCAAACATGAACTTATTCAAAGAGGTTTATACGGTACTTAAAATATTTCAAAAACCAGATAGCAGCACATCCCTTTTATAATTTTAGCACCCTCTTAAGAGAAAACAAATTTCTGTTATTTTCACATTGAAGAAAGTCATTATCTTTAAATCTATTTTTCTTAATCCTTAACCATGTTTGAGGTTTATTTCTAACTCCTGCTGACAGTTGCCTGCTTTGCCTTAACATGTCTCCTTTTACTCTTCACTTCAGTGTGCCTCTAACACATAAATATGGCCACTCTTCTCTTACAATGTAATAGTCCTGGATTGTGTTAAAATTCAAGGTCCATCATAAGCTGCCCTCCCTGTGTCCTCCTGATTCTCTCCCCTGGCACTCTACCACATACATGGTGCATCTTCAGACGTAGTTCCTTTTTCTCAAGTCTCAGGCTTTGCCTAAGTTGTTCCGTCTGTTGAAATTTTCTGTTTGGGTAACACGCAGACAATCACCCCACTGGCTTTTCATACTTACCTAACAAAATCCAATTAAAATGCTAACAGATATTTTTCTCTGATGATTTCTTCAACCTTTTTGTTTTTGCAGAATAAATTGCTTTATATTCCAGGATTCCTTTGAAATCTATCTTACTCTGTGTTCTATTAGAAAATCTTTGCATAGATCTCTAACTCTGCTCACACTGTTTTATAATTTAAGGTTTTTCATCTCGCATTCCCATAGCACCTTACAATCCTTCTCAAAGATGTTTTGAGGTTATCTGTTGTTTTTAACAATAATGTCAAAAATATACTTGAGCATATTTTAAATCATCTGGTTGAACATTTATAGCTAGATACTATGGCACTCTTAAAATTCTAGCTCACCTTTCCCTTTTAATCCCATTGCAGATAAGTCATACATTTTATTTTTACGTGTTAATGAGAAAAGAATGTGGGACAGATTCAAGTGATAACTGACATATGTCTCTGAAAGGCAGGGCTAACAAGCATTGCAGCAATGTCGTAAAGGAAAGGTTTTCATAGTTTAAAGAGACAAAAGTAGTTGTAGCATAGCAGTTTCTGTAATTGTTTGCTATATAATTGTCAAAAAATGAATATTTGTTTATTGATGTTTTACTTATGTATACATTTGGAAAACCACATGAGATGTTTTGTGACATATGCCTGAACAACTTTTTGGAATTTAAAATGTGTTTTGGAATAATCAAAGTTCAGAATGTCATAGTTTTTTAATGATTTTTCCTACTCTATTGGAAAAGTGACATGAATGAGAGAGAAGAATCTGCTACTTATCTAAGAATTTTTGAATACAGGACAATCTTAGTAACCTGGTATATTACAAATGCTTTTTCAAATTGGGATAATAATATATAATTTACCATCTTAACTATTTTCAAGTATACAGGCCAGTAATATTAATTGTATTCGCATGGTATACAAACAGGTCTGTAATGCTTTCATCTTATAAAACTCAAACTGTGTAGCCATTTCATGACTCCCCACTGCCTCCTGCCCCCAGCCTCTGCTTAGCATAATTTACCTTTCTGCTTCCATGAGTCTGACTATTTCAGACTTCTCAAATAAATGGAATAATATAGCATTTGGGGTTGTGTGTGTGTGTGTGTGTGTGTGTGTGTGTGTGTGTGTGTCTGGCTTATTTTACTTAGTGTAATATCTTTAAGAATCATCCATGTCCTTGCATGTGTAAATCTGTAGGTATGTTGTAATATTCCATTGTATGCATATATCATGTTTTGTTTATCTACTGATCTATCCACTGACACTCTCATGGCACACAGGGTTGTCAAACTTAAATGTAAATTATAACATTAAGATTCTGCTTTCAATCTTTTTTTGTTTCGTTTTTTCGGTACCGGGGATTGAACTCACAACCTTGAGCTTGCTGGGCAGGCACTGTGCCACTGAGCTAAATCCCCAGCCCTTCTGCTTTCCATCTTAATATGAACATTTTCTACTAAGAGATAAGATATAAATATCTCTATTTGTTGTGGCTCAAGAGGGCCTTTTAAGCCTTCCTTAAGGTTTATAGATACTCCTATTTTTTTTAGAGGCAGCACCACACATCATAGTAAAAGAAGCAGTATCCATTCATATTTCACATTTAAATAATTACTAATTGATAAATATTATTATTTGTAATTTTACTTTAGAACTTATTTGGCTATGCATCACTACCTTAATTTAAGATTTGTTGATATTCCTTAACAGTCATTGTACATTTCCCAACATTATTATAAAAAAACCTTCCAACGCTGCAAATTATTTCTAAATGTTATGCAGTTTTGATGAAATTAAAAATAATTAATGTAGTGGGTAAGCTCTTTTATAGATGTTGACTTAAACATGCTTTTATATCAAATTGGTTTTTCCCTATATTTTGAGAAATTGCTTATTTTATGTCTCAAATATTTTTAGGTAAACTGATGCAACGCTATAGCTTGTGTCTAGATGTCCCCCCAAAGCCTCATGCACTCATAGGTGGGGCTTTTTGGAGATGTCTGGATGATAACTAGATTGGTTCAGCATAATTTTGGGTGTGGAAAATGGAAGATCCGCCCAGGGGATGAGTGGCACCAACCAAAAACCTGGTAGCCCGGATGGGATGTAAAGGAAAAGGCGGAAGGCAGGCTGGTGGTTTCTGCCTTCTGCCTACCTTGCCACAGACTGTTTCTCCTGGCTGTTCCCCTGTAACAAGCTGCACTGCCTTGGAGCCAGATTATGGACTGAAGCCTCTGTAAACTCTGAGCTAAAATAAACCATTCCTCTCTTACCTTGTGAGTGTTGTGTACTTTGTCTCAGCAGTGAAAAGTAATTAAGACATAAGGTCATAGGCCCTAAACACAGTCTACAGTTCTAAATGGATGAAACAACTGAGGATCTACCATTCCACTTCTACAGCTTGAAAAACTAAGCTCCTAGGTTTTAATACAAGATATGAGAGCATTATTGGACCTAGACAGAATCCTTCTTCCTGGAGTGCTACTTTGAGAGATAAATATTTTAAAATAAAAATATATGTTGGGAGGTCAAGAAAATGAAGAGAAAAACTTTGACTCTTAAAAAATTGAAGCCATTAATAAAGTTAGACACAGAGCACAGAAAAGAAAAAACAGGTGACTCAGTGGAGCTAAAAGCATCTAAAGGAGCTATCCCAATTTGGGGTGGGAATCAGTAGACCCCTTTATGTTCCATTTTCATAAGTGTCCCTCTTGCCCTTCCCTTATCCGATCTCTAAACCTCAAATTTCTGAATCATTCTTCAAGAAAAGAAAAGAAATAAAGGAAAAGTTTTATTTCAAAACAAGTGAAAACTGGAAAGAATATTCTATGAAATTTCAATTAAATATATGTCTTCAGAAGGCATTTAACTTTTGAAATACCCTGACTCATGTAATACTTGTTTAAAGTGCTATAAAAACATAACCTGATTTTAACATTCTGAAAGACTGGCCATCCAGTAATTAGTGCTGTAACTGCTACTTGCGACTGTTCTCAGTAGATAACTGGGAGGCTTGTGTGTAGACTAAACAGACTTTCAATGGGAATCCTTTAAAAACATACAGCAAACAATCACACCAAAATATTAATTTGCACTCAAATGCTTGATACCACAAGACACTCCAATTATCTCTTACTGTTTAAGCCAGAAGACTTTTCCAGGCTTTAAACTAGTCTCTGAAGAGATTTAATTCAATATTACTTACCCTAAAGCAGTCAGCATGCTCCTTTTTTGCCCTTCAGGTCAATGAGAGTGACCCAATTGAGACCCAATCAAATCTAAATATGTCCCCCCTAAAGAACTATTCACAAGGTTAATTGTATCTTGGTTCTATTTGCTGAATAAGGAATCAGTTAAAGAGAATAGCAAAAGAAGCCATAAATGGCTCCATGAAACATATAGAAGTGAGAGCCATATATGGAAGCAGATTCACTTTGCTTTTAACCCTCATAGGAAGGAAATAAACCCATGAAAGAGACATTTCTCAGGCTTTCTATCATCCCTGTAATCAATACCAATTTTACTCTTGCATCAAATCATGCCATTTGTGAATCCAAGGAGGACAAAACAGATACCTAAAACTATTTAGTTAGTTGCTCAGACGTGAATGCATTAAGATGCATTTGCTCACTGAATGGTGGGGAAACACAATACTGAAATGTGTAGTCTAACAACGTGTTGTTGAGGGTGGAAAGGCAGATTACAGTGAAAGCACTGGTCGGTGTTAACATTCAAGGTTTATGTGGGCATGGAAAATAAGTCCAAAGACTCCAATTTATAAAGAAATATAATAGGAAGAGAAAAATGCTGTCTACAATATATGCAAAGAGCCATAATATCTAAATCCTTAATGTTATGTTCAATTATAAAATATACTAAAGCAAAAGAGGAGACTACTCTTCATAATCTTAAAATAAGAACAATAATGATTACAGGGCTTACTATCACCAAACATTATTTGGAGTTCTTTTGGCAACTTTTCCCAGTCTTCAGCACAGTCCATCAGGGGACGGAGGCTGGAGATCTTAACTCATGTACTCAGACCAGAAAACAAGGGAAATGAAGGAGTCAGAATCTGGAATTTTCCTGCTGATTCTTTAACTACATCACCTACCTATTAGCAAAGCTGGGGCACACAGATAGAAAGATAATCCAACGAGCATGCACTCTTGTACTGAAGTGATAACTGGTCTGAAACAGGCTATTATGGAGAGAGGAGAGTCCACACTGTGAGACAGAGGGGAGAGTCATCCAGAGCCAGCAGTTAAGACCTTCATTAACAAAAGACTTTCATATCCTTGCCACTGGGGCCAAGTTCCTCTAGGCAGTTCCTATGTGTTGATTACTCAGAGTTTCCAGTGTTAACACTTCTTTGGCTTATTCTGGACAATGCAAACGTGACATTTCAACAAGTCGTCTGAGATAAGAGTTTGGCGACTTTGGATATAAATCTGTTTCCTGCATATGGTCGCAATAACGAAGTGGAATTCTGACTTTCCCATCTAAAATGTACCAATGTTCATATTTTAGGATCAAAAATTATCTTCAGTCTTTCTATCAGGAGTCTGTGTTTATTTGTGTAACAATTCATCCATGTAGTCATCCATTTATCCACCCGTACATTACCAATGCTGCACGGAACTGAGGGATGAGTTGGAAGGTGGTTTATGTGGGTTTTTTATAGGCAGGATCTGAATAAAACTTAGCCTTCTAAGTGTAAACTTCATTCTGACAACCTTCTAATTTTTAAACTACATTTAACAATTGCCCCTAGGTGCTTTTCTTTTGATTAGTTCAATATATAGCTTCTTTTGAAAGTTCATGCTTAGTGCAATGATTTCCTTAGAAAGGTGTAGAACTGCTTACCCATTTCATATAATAATTAATCACCTGCTCCTCCCTGCTAAATCTCCTTACTTACTCTCCCAAAATCTCATTGTGTTTGGATTAAAAGAGGTCAGAAAACTTGATCTCCTCTTCCATGGCACCTCCAAAGTAGTTTGTTTCACAGTAGCGTTTTCATCTTTCCTGTCTAACAGCTACTCTCACCCAGGTGTTAAGCCAGGACTTGAACTATCAGGATCAACATTTGAGCCAGGATTAGCTATCAAAGGAAGGCAACCATTTACCAGGCCTCATGAGGAGGACTGACTTTCAGAATAATTCTTCCCTCACAGACGTAAGTCTAACATATCGAAGGGGTGAAACAGAGTCACAGAGCAAGTAAGATTTGTTAAATAGTAGTTGTGTGCGCAGATCAAGGACTGCTATGAGACAGCAAGACACAAAGATGCCATAGCAAATAGAGTGGAGGGGAGGCTGAAGCAAGAACACATCTGTTCATCTTTATTGTATAAGCCTTTGAACTCTGAGTAACTGACTAAACCCTCGGCACTTCCTTTATGATATTTGGCTTTTTGTTTCTTTCAATCATCCAGGTAGGATCCAGTGAGTTCTATAAAAGAAATCATGCTCTCTTAAATGATTTAAGGTAAAAATATAGAATAAATTCAGTGAGAGACATAGTTGAATAAGGACTCCTCAAATGTGACATATGCCCAAATTGTGCCTGTATTACTGCACACTTTTGTTATTATTGTTTTGAAATAATGAAACAACTTTATTGAACTAAAAGCTTGCATGTCACACCATCTACAAACTTAAAATGCAAGATTCGGTACATCCCAGATCATTAACAGTTGTACAACTACACCCAGCAGCAAAGTCCGTGCATCATTTAATTGCATACTATTGAGGTGTGCAAGGAAAGAAGCCACTTACATCTTTCAGAACGAAAGAAATGTGTTCATGTGCTTTCTTTCCCTGGTATAGGTGCCCTTTTTATCACACAGTTGTTTTCACTAGGAAGTAATTACACATGACTATGATGACTGTGCATGGGGCCACACACAAAGTCTACAACCTGCACCTTTTGGAGTTTAATAACTGAGCTCTTCAGCAAGGTTCTGTTGTGTCTTTTATGAGGTGTGTGTTTCAGGGACATAGTCAGCATCAAGGAGCTGCTATTAATCCACTGTTTGAAGGATTTTCCTGGAAGGGGGTCACATGCTGAAGTGAGACTTTCTGGTGAGAACTAAGCTAAGCCTGAATATGGCTTCCCCATTGTGTCTTACATTCTCGAGCATGCCTAAATTAGAATGTGTCTGATAGAGCTGAGAGGATATTGCATTGCTGCCTCACTTCTTAAGCACAGGAGCATAATACAGTTACACTCCGCTGATGCCATCTCACCGCCGTGAAGTATGCATCTAACTCATGGCAGACTTCACAAGGTCACTCTGTCTATGTTAAGTTTCTATTTCAACAGGTGGATTTCTCAAACATGTCCAACTTGTGGCCCCCTGGCCCCCTGACCTCTTTTCTTAAAGTTATAACAACACATACATGTAAAAAAGGGAGCATGTCTACCTGTATACATTAAATCATTATGCATTTTCTATGTGGCCTGAGATTCTTCTTCATTCAATGCTGCCCACTGAAGCCAAAAGGTTGGACTCACTTGCATATGGAAAAAACCTGGATTTTACTCTTAATGCAACAGAATATCATCAGAAGTTTTTTCCCAAAGGGGCTATGTAATTGGAGATTCATTTTTAGCACAATCTTTCAATTTAAAGGAAAGACCTCTCTCTCAATTTTTCCCACTAAAATTCTCATTTAAACTACTATCACCTGTGCTTGGATCTACTTTGGCCATTTTGGTAATCATATTGATTTTTTGTCTATCACTTTATCATGAAAATGTGCATACTTACAAAAAAGTTGAATGAATTGTGTACATGCACACACACACACACACACACACACACACACACACACACACACAAAACCCTGTATACCTATCACCCTGAATAACATCTAAATTTTCCACAGCTGACGAGGCTCAACCTGTTCCAATATCTACATGCCATGTGACCTCATTTCTAACTCTCTCCCTTCTAACTCATATCCAGGCACACTGCCACTCTCACATGTTCAAACATATTAAGATTTTTCCAGGTCCAGGGCTTCCATTTGGATTTTTTTTTTTTTTTTTTTTTTGCTAGGTCTTGTCCTGACCCAGGTACTCAGAGACATTTTTCTGCTCTTCCTCTTGGAAATCTGTCTTCTGCTCCCAGTCATCTCTAACCCAATACATTACCACACTTGCTTGGACATAAAGCAGCCACAGCTGTTAGAAATACTCTTGTACATTTGTTTTGGTATTCATTTCCTTTGTATTTCATTTCACTAAAATGTGGGTTCAAGGAGACCTAGGAACTTACCTGTTTTAATCGCATCCCAAACCTGATATCTTAAGCAGGGCTTAAACTTACAATGGGAATTGGAGTCAAATTAGTATGTGTTGTACAAATGTATAAGTATCATGATTCTATAGCTACCAAGAATGGATTGCTTTGGAAGAAACACAATTCAAAGAGAAAAATCTTTAAGACTCAGAACACACAGCCACTTGTGTATCAAAGTATTTAGCAGTTCATGAGGGAAGTGTACTTCTTAAGCAAGCACAAAAGAGGCACCTGTTTACTAGATGACTTATAAATATGGTTCTCTGAGCATTGGAACCATAGTCACAGTGGACTTACCTATGTCAGGGACACATCATTAATACGAAGGGAAGCGCTACACACAGAGAAGAAAACACTTGACTTTTCTCTGTTGCATGGACAAAAATATTGTGAAATATTTAAAGCTGCTGAATTGGTAGCTCTGCATTATCTATAAAACATTTCTAACCTATTGCAACTATTTTCAGTATATCCTTTTAGGTTCAGTTTGACATTTCTTCCAAATATTGTGGAGGATATTTTTCTCCTTCATAACCTTCTTCCTAGCACCATGGAAAGCTTCAGGATAAAAAGAGAACTGTGGTGATTTTCCTACTAATTAGTTGCTCTTATTAAAAAGAGCAAGATAATTGATTTTAGGATGCACTACCCCTTATTAAGACCTAATTAAGCTGTATATCAAAGACTAATTAAATGGCATTATTCCATCTCACTGATGAGTCCTGATGCTTGGTGAATAGATTTGGGTGGTAGATGAATACTCTTGGAATAGATTTCACAGCCAGACAGATAAATATAGATGAAGAAGCTGAGTAAAGGGAATTTTCGATTATCTAAACCTAACACACTTATTGGTATTTCTTCAGCCTGACAGTTTGAAATGCACAAAATGAAACATTTAAATACAAACTCAGCATTGTGGTAGGAGAGGGAACAATGAAAGAATGCCCTTGGAAAACTGAAAATTTAAATATGCCATTCATCTTTCCAATGAGCACGTGGAGTAGAGGATTGAATGTAGTTATTTATTTAATCTTTTAATGAGTCAAGGCACTCAGTTTTGACAAACCTCAGATAAGAGATCGTTTATGCCAGTAATAGATATCTGAAAACCTCAGACCACCTTTAAAGTTGCCTATCACTATCCTTGCTGGACTGTTCTGGTAATGCAGGGGAGGAGGGAGAGGAGAGGGAGAGTGGTGAGAGAATATTATGATGGTAAGGACTCTGTGTATACCACAAGCACAGAGATGGAGGGATCTATAGAATCCTCCCTTAACAAATATTTGGAGAGTAAGAGCTATCAGTAAGGCAAATATGTTTCACATTTTTATCCTACATATTTCTATCACTACAAGCTAATATTTTCAACACCAAATCAATCTATGGTGTCAGTATTCTATCTGACAAAGAAGATCATAGCATTCCAAATGTTATGCAAATCCAGCACTTGTTTTAAACCCATCAAGCTGACCGGGTACTGCCAAGTATGTGTCTTCAAGGCTGTGTCACCATGAGAACAAAAACTCATCATTCTATTTAATCTATGAGGTCATCACCTCTTTGGATTACAGTGGGGGAGTCTTTCAAATTCTTTAGCCCTCCATAATACAGAAGCCTTTGAATAAATCACAAGATATTTGCAGAAAGTAATGATTTTACCATACAGCTGGGCTACATTTGATTGTCTTTAATAGTTACCTTCACTGGCAGTATAATAACTTGCAAACAATAACATCAGTCATATGTCACTTTTGCACTCATTACTAGCCAAGGTATAGAACCAACAATCTATACTGCTGAACATCTAAATTAAATATCACTATGTATTAAGTGCAGGTTATTCCTTTGAAACTGAACTTTTGCAATTATAACATGTATTTTGAATTATCTGAAGGACATCTACCCTTGAACTGTTTTTGCTTTAATACACACAGAAGTGGAGGTAGCTGCAACCTCACTGAGAAAAGCTGTACAAATAGAGAACTGAAATCTCTTACAGGAAAATGAGAAAAACAATTTATTTTTAGCTATCTTTACAGAACTCATGGACAGGTGATAAATGTTTGACTCAAGTCTTTCAAGGTTGTCATCTTAGGTATTCAGTTAGATTTAATCAAGTTTATAATAATATTTAGATTAGTCAATCTAGATAGAACTAGTTTTTTCATTTCATGTAAAAGATGGACTT
Source organism: Chinchilla lanigera (assembly GCF_000276665.1). NCBI lineage: Eukaryota > Metazoa > Chordata > Mammalia > Rodentia > Chinchillidae > Chinchilla > Chinchilla lanigera. The sequence goes on along the minus strand of NW_004955408.1, from coordinate 19,834,725 downwards.
CAACATAATTTTTGATAATTATACAATCTACAAAATTGCTGAAAAACAATCAATTAATAACAAATGTAATTCTTTCTTTCGTTTTGCATCTTGTGCCTGTTTTTACTAATAGAGGTAGAACATGCAGGAAGGATGGAGACAGAGGGTGTAATTAATCTCCTCATTTTATATCTCAGAGGGAACAAATCTTTCCTGAGCTAAATGTTGAATCCATAAATCCATGAACCTAATAAACAATATTAACAAGATAGAAATGGAGACAAATTTATTAATTTCTGTGAGATGCTTGCAAGAAAATTACTGCTGTTGTGGTTGAAGAAATATCAATAGATCATGGAAGCAAAGATTGATAGTAATTTTAAGACAATATGAAAATGAGGGACATTTTTGACAACTGCAGACATCCAGGTTCCTGATAACTGGTTTACAATCATTAAATGGAACATATCTTTATCTAACTTTCCAGAAAGCTACTAATCTTGAATCTGATCTCATTAGGAACAAGAAAGTCTCAAGGGAGTAAAAAAAAACCACTAGTTTGCAAATAATCCCTTTATGTTTAAGAACATGTTATGGCTTGTGTCTACATGTCCCCCAAAGCCTCATGCAATCATAAATGGGGATTTTCAGAGGTGGCTGGATCTAAGGTGTGTGATGCTTGGATTAAGTGTGTGGTGCAGAAGTAATACACGGTGTGATGCTAGGATTAAGAGTTTCCCACCCTGGATATGAGTGGAAAGAATATAAGGGACAGAAAGAGGGCTGCTGTGGTTGTTGCCTGACACTTTCTGCTTGCTGCTTTTGCTGCCTTCTGTCTCCCATGAACTGTTTCTCCTCTGTGATTCCCCTCTGCCATGCCACCTTGCATTGGAAACAGCCAACTATGAACTGAAACTTCTAGAAACCGTGAGATGAAATAAACCTTTCCTTCTTTCACTTTGAGTGTCAAGTCTTTTGTCTCAGCAGTGAGAAAAGTAGGTAAGACAGACCCAGCATTTCTTCATGTAGATGACAGAGGACAATTAGAAGAGACTAACAGCATTACAACTTCAATCTGAATTTCTGAATACAGTGGAATTCCAATGCATTCTCCACATGCTGAAGACTAAGACTAAAACTAGACCCATTCCTATCACCATGCACCAAAGTAAAGTCAAAATTGGTTAAAGACCTAAATATTAAAACAGAAATGCTAAATATATGGGAAGAGAAAATAGGAGGAAATCTTGGAGACACAGGGGTAGGCAGAGAGTTCATGAGCAAAAACCACACTGCATGGGAAATATGTAAAAAAATCAACACCTGAGATCTCTTCTTATTGAAAAGTTGTTGCACATCAAAAGAAATCACCAACAGAGGAAAAAGAAAACTCACAAATTGGGAAAAATTTTAGCCAACTGTCTCTCAGACAAAGGATTTCTATCTAGAACATATAAAGAACTAAAAAGCCAGGCCCCCAAAATTCAAAGACCCAATGCAAAAATGGGCACCTGAGATGAATACACACTTCTCAGATAAAGAAATACAAAAGGCAAATAAATATGTAAGAAAATGTTCAACATCATTAGTCATTTGAGGAATGCAAATTAAAACAACACTGAGATCCCATCTCACCCCAGAAAGAATGGCTCTCATCAAAAAAATCAATCAATAATAAATGTTGGAGGGGTTGTGGGGATAAAGGAATCCTTCTGCACTGCTTGTAGGAGTTCAGGCTTGTGCAACCACTACAGAAATCAGTCTGGAGATTTCTCAGTAAGCTAGGCCTAGAGGTCCCACTCAAATCAGCTAATCCCCTCCGGTATTTTCCAGAAGAGCTGAAAACATCATACCATAGTGATATATATGCATCCATGTTTATAGCAGCACAATTTGTCATAGCTAAATCTTGGAAACAACCCAAATGCCTACCAACTAAGGAATGGAGAAAAAAAGATGCAGTACTTCTATGCAATGGAGTATGACTCAGCTATGAAGACATAAACTCGAGGCTTTCATAGGTAAATGGATGCATCGAGAGCCCAGACTCATAAGTGAAGTAAATCAGATTCACATGTGTAAACATCATATTACCTCCCTAGTGTAAGAACCTGAAAAAGTAAATAAATTCTGAAAGGTACAGTATATACTGTGAGAGGGAAAGAAACTGCTCAAAAGAAAAGAACAACTGCGATGAGGGAAAAGAGAAAAGAAAGACAGAAGGGGAAAGTATGTATATTTATACACAAAAGATAGCTAAGGGAATTATACTGCTAAATTTTATTGGTTTATTGAAAGGAACAGTTAATGTTTAATGGTTTGATCAATCTCACATGCCTATATTTGTTTATCTGAGTAAACACTTCAAAGATAACCATATGTAATACAACAACCATGGTTAATTTCCTATCATCTTATTTTAAAATTCTGTATCTTTTTTATTCTTTTTTATGTTGTTTTATTTATGTCTTTGTTTTTGTTATTTTGTTTTTGTTCTTTTCTCTTTAAAATAAAAAAGGTTAAACTATACACTTAAAAAAAAAACATCAGAATGGGTCCAGCAGGCCCATCCCTTACTTATCTACTGTAAATTTTTACTTAAGTGTAGTAGTAGTTGCCTGTCCACCTCAGTACCTTTCCCTGAGGGATACCAGAAGCAATCTATGTGTTTTTCCAAGTGGTATGATAAATGGTAAAGAGTGTGCATATGTGCAAAAGTGTCAAAACAGGATTTCTACCCATCTTTATGCTCCATCTAACTGGTTTGTGTATGTTTACTTGAGCATCACAGTATCTAATAGACCCACACCACTCCAGGATTTGTTAAGAACAGATCATGCATCCCAGTAAAATTGGCTGATTAAAATGTGCTTTGATTTAGTAAAATTGGCATTCATTTATGAACAATTTAGGAAGTCTGTAGGTCCAAATAACAATCATTTAATATGTATCATCTCATGGTCACTGACTTCTGCTAAAGGACAGTGATAGATGAGAGGTGAATTTGTGCTTGATTTGGTGGATTTTCACAGCTTGTTCAAAAGCAATTGGCAGCTCAGGAAATGCAATGATTTTTTTCTTGAGACAGGTTCTCATTATGTAGTCCAGGCTGGCTTTGAGCTTGCTATGTAACCCAGGATGACCTTGAATTCATGGCATTCCACTTGCCTCAGCCTCCTGAGTGCTGGGATTACAGGCATGTTCCACCATGCCTGGCAATGATTCTTAAACCTATTAGGAACTTGAGTGGGGATAGCCCCAATCTCTGAGATTTGAAAGTACTTGTGGGAAGTAATAAAACTACAGAAACTAAAACATATGATATTTGAAATGCACCTTAGGTGTTCTATTTTAGGTGTTCTATTTTAATTGCCAGTAGAACAAATTTATTCCTTTAAATTATATAAGATACATGGTCCAGACATTTGTTTCCTTATAAATTTTTCTTTAATATTTTCCTTCCTTTCCTTTTCTATTGTTAAATTCTGAAGTTACAGTTTGGGAAATTTCAAGGAAAATACGGTCATTTAGTAGATACAGTAATACTAGAGTTTCTTCAAATTATGAACTCTCATCTTTATTTTTTCTTTTTCAAAATTTCCTAATGGTTTCTCTCCACCTTTTATCTGGTTTCATAATGGCCATTTATTCACAGCACATTTAGTACCTTCCCTAACAACTGTTGACCTTAGGGAATTCAGCATCTTTGTTGACTAATGCAAAGCCTGGCAGATACGTTCAGTAATGACTGATTGAATGAATGAATGAAAACATTTCTATACTTCATCATGAAGAGTGGGATTTTAATTCCTAAAGTTGCTTAACACTGTTTACGGTTGGAAGAGATATCTCACTACTTTTAGGAATACAAGGATCATTGTAAATTTTCCCTTGATCCCAGTGATTTTCAATGTTTTTTAAAAGTGACTCAATGAGCAAAGTATATTTGCATTGTGATTCATTCCTTATACACTTATCTTCATATATAAATACATGACCTGCACAAATTTACACACATTACTGAGACAAATATCTCATGAAGCAGTACATATGCTCACTACTTTCCTATGGCAGATATCTAAAAGACACTCCCTGAATCATGCCTTTGTAAAATCCCCTCCCCTTGACTGGGAACAGTAACTGTGGTTATGATATGATGTTGTCCCTTCCTTAGCTCTCATTGTGTAAAAAAATAAAGGAACTTTTCTGGATGGGATTCATGTCACTAGTTGAATTTAAGCTAATCAAAAGGTAGGTCATCCTGTGTGCCCATGACCTAAGCATCGATCCTCTTACAATAGGGTCTACAGGTCAAAGACTTTTCCTGTCATGAAGAACGAACATGCAACTAATTTGACGAGGAAGTGTATTCTTCCCCCAAACACATGAGCTCTCAGATGAGGACTGTAAGACTAAAATAAGACTCTGTCCTGGCCACACTGCTATTACATCTTTGTGAGACCCTGAATAGAGGATCCAGATAACCTGTACCCAACATGCCACTCATGAAGTCTGTCAGATAACAAATGTATGCTTAAGCTGCTAAACTTCCTTGCAATTTTGTGGTGTCATTTGTTATATAGGAGTAGAAAACTAATACTACCTGATTTCTTACCTCTGTTTTTAAACTGCTTGTAAATCAAGCAAATTAAGAGAATTTCAATGAATTATGAGTTATAACTCACATTTCAAAAACCACACACCTGTGTATTAAAATCATCTACACAATGATGCCCAAATATTAATCAATAGTGCTTTATTCTTTTGAGTTAAAGAATTTGGGTTCAGAAACCATGTTAAAAGGTCAGTTAACTTTCTCAGCCACTTATATCATGAGTTATCCATTTGTTCACTTTCCAACATTCCTTGCAAAACAACTATGTACAAGGTAGTATACTGAGTATGGTTTACAAGTGCTGTCAAAATATACATTATTTCTCACCTCTTATATCTTAATGTATGACAGTTTGAATAAAACGTCAAAAACAAAAATAAACACTCCTAATGATAATGTATCCATAAATATTTTCCAAGTACTATTTCAACTAATGAAAATGCTTTAAGGGGTAATCAGGGGAGATATAAAGATGGACATTTTATAGTGCATATATAGAAGGGCCATCATATCTAGTAGGAAAAATTAAAATTTGTAAATAAGTAAGGACTCAGCAACAAGTATGTACTCAGTAATGTCAGAGTGACACATACAGCAGAGCGATAAACTCTATTTAAGGAATCCAGGGAGGGTTTGCTGAGAAAAGCTTGTATTTAATATGGAATCTTTGAGTAGAAAACATCTGAAAATTATCTCCAGATCTGAAAGAACTTTCCTAGAATTGTGTGATCCTTGTCTAGAAAATCTTCATAAGTAATTTGGCTGCTAAGGTAATGAAAATAGCTGCAATTTTTTTTGCTTTGAAAAGAAGATCATTACATAAAATCTTACCTTTGAAATACAAATTAAATTATGTATAATTGGTGCTACAAATAGTATACAGGTTAGTTGCAAATCAGTTAAGTTTTACGTGGGTAGATGTATGAAAAGAGAGGAAATTCACCCTGGTGTCCTTGTTATTACATAAGGGGAATGAGTCCTAAACCGTTAGGTTACCAAGTGGAAGAAGAGATAAGTTAAACACTTTGATGCAAGAACTCAAAGCTGAGTGTTATGGCTTACATCTAGATGTCCCTTCAAAGCCTCCAGTGCCCACAGGGGACTAAAATTTCTACAACTATGAATCCAAATAAACCTGTCCTCCTTTAAGTTTTCCATGTCAGGTATTGTTGCTCAGTGATATGAAAGTAATGTAACTAAGACACTGAACTTTATACATTTTTGAAAGAATTGCCCTAAATCGAGTTCTCAGCACCAACCTTATAAAACATGCTGTTCCAGAGCCTAGTTTACGTGGTTCCATTACTGTTAAACTAGTCACACCCTTCCCTGCTCTCTGCTTTGCATGATAATAGCAAATGCTCACAAAGAAAGCATATCCACAAAATGGATCAAAATACATACCACACAGTTCATGCATTTGACTTATAGGAACCAGGTTACTGGTTTCCTCTTTGAGATACAATTCTGGAAAGATTTGCTGTTTGCTTTTCTAATCTGGGGACGTTAAGATGCATGACACTGTCGCATTTTACTTTTCAAAAGCTTATCCCTTATTGTATAAGGAGAAATAAAAGATCTGATGAAGGAAGAGGAAATTAGCTTCATTGTCCAGGGAATAGTTCTTCAGAAAATGTCTCTGCTGTCATGAATTTAGTATTTTTTTTCGAACACACAGAAAAGTATTCATCAGTTTTGCAATGAAACCTGTGCTTACCTGACAGATACGCTGGTGATACACTGCTTCTTCAGAAGAGAAACATGGCATCTCCTGAAGACTTTTATAATCATGATTACCTCCAGAAACACAGTATTTGATCTTCCTCTCAGGCTTTGGTGTAAGTTTTGAAAATGCTGGAAAAGTTTATTTCCAGATGATTCATTATTTTTAAAGGAGGATTATTTTTTTAGAGGAGGGGGAAGAATACCAATGTAGAAAGAAAGCATCAACGTGTAAATAATTCACATCATAAAAATAACTCTGTTAAAAGCTTAGCAGAGGCTGTTGTTTCTCCTCTGTGACCAAAGGCAATTCTAAATAAAGAACAGCACTGTATATGTACTAGTTCCGAGTATGATGACTGCTAACGTTCAAACAAGTAAGAAGGCATGAGCAGCGGAATTACACCTCTCGCTTCCCAGCGTGCAGAATTCTGACCTCCACCAAGAGCTGTAGCTAAGCCTGGAATTCTCCTTTCAAATAATTCTCAATCGCGTATCGCCTCAGAATCGTGACTCATTTGACTTTTTAGCAGATTTTCACAATTAAGAAATGCAAATATTGACTATGAAAAAATGAAGGCAGCAATATCATTTAAATTTGCACAGTATTCTGACCATATGAAATTAATCATTCAGACCATTTTATTCTATTTCACCGTGTTATTTTCATAACACATATTAAAACATTTATATCTTATTCTGAGTCCAAATAAATGTAGGCTGTGTTTAAAATGGTCACATTATCATTTTTTAAAATTACCATTAAGTGTAAGGTCATAGACCAATGTAAAACAGGACATTTCTGGATCTGAGGATTTCATTATTACTCACTGTGAAGCTATTGTAAATTTGTTTTAATGAGAGAAAATTGTGAAGACTTTAGCTCATAAGGTACATTTTATATGCCTTAATAAAAGAAAATGTCTTAATCATTTAAATGACACATTATATATTTTTTTCTTCGCTGAAAATTTACTAAGCATTCAGTGCTTTGCTGGAAAATAAATATTAAAAAGCAAAAATAAAATATAACTAAAAGACAAATCGGCAAGGTAGATCTCTCACTGTTATCCTCTATCTTGGTATTTGTCTCTCCAAGAGAAGGTGTACAGTCTTTTTAGTAAGTATTTATAGTAACGGTTAATTAGTGAATTTCTAACAATGTTAAGGATCAAATAGAACTAATCATTTTTTTCACTTTATGATTGCTTCAAAACACTTTTTGCCCAACAGTATTTCTGACAAATGTAATGTTTTATTTGTGAAAAATTTATCTTGAGATATTTGGAAGAGCAGTGTCCCTGCTGCTGAATCATGTTGAACATACAATTATGGATCTACTACACACAGATGGATCTGCTCTTCGGTGTTCCTTTCTAGGTAGAAAAGCTGATGACTCCATCAGTAATTAAATTTCTCTGTTTTTCATCTGTGAAATGAGGATTCTGTTATTTACTTTTTTTTTTTTCTTGTTTGTTTTTCTTCGGGTTCCAGGAATAGAACTCATGACCTCACACTTGCCAGGCAGGCACTGTGCCGCTGAGCTAAATCCCCAGCCTCTCTGTTATTTACTTTAGACTGTTGTTTGGTGAATTAAATACCATGAGAACTGCACTTCGCTTGCCATAGGGTGTGGTGTGTGGTAAGTGCTTTATAAATATTGTTTATGAATGCTGGCGTTTTTCATGATAAGGTAGATATCTGGCCCAAAGTAAGGATACCCGCCAAGTGTGAAGAGAAGTAGCAGTAATTGCTCATTTAATTAAAATGAATCTGAGCATATGCCAAAAAGAAAGAGATGCACCACATTTAGAAAACAAAACAAACTTCTCTCACATCTTTTTTTTTTTTGGTTTTTCTCCGGTACCGGAAACCGAACTCAAGACCTTGCGCTTGCCAGGCAGGCGCTTTGCCACTAGCTAAATCCCCAGCCCCTTATCTCACATCTTAAATTAGACTTTATCTTCATTCTTTCATAAAGGAAAGTCACACATGAAAAATAAAAACTAACAAGTGAAGTTAACTTTTGATTGATTTCAAAACTGCCATGGACCTCGCTCAGTCCAGGTCACTTATATTCATTCCCATATGGAATGGGAAAAATATTGTAAATTATATATATCATAGGGATTAATATTCAGATTCTTTGGAAGAATTTGTACAGCTCAGCAGCAGCAACAACAATAATAAAATGATAGTAACAAAAAACCCTGAATAAATTTTTCTACAAGAAAGTTACATAAATGGCCAATAGACACATAAAATTATGCTCAAGATCATTAATCATTAGAGAAATTGAAATCAAGCCATACTGAGTTACTACTTCATACTCACTGGGGTGACTAGTGACTACTAGGGTTGTAAAATGGCACAACCAATTTGTTCATGTGTAGTTCTTCAAAAAATTAACCATAAAGTTATTATATAATCCAGCAATTCCAGTTTTGATTATAGACCCAAAAGAATTCAAAGGAACTCAAACAAATGTAGGTACAATATGTTTATAGTGACATTATTCACAATGACCCAAACATGTAAACAATGCATGCATTCACCAGTAGCTGAGGAGATAAATAAGAACTATGATATAGATGTACAAGAAAGTATTACTCATCCTTCAAAAGGAAGAAAATTTTGATTCGGGGCATAGGATGGATGAGCCTTAAAGACATTTCTCTGAGTGAGATGTCAGTCACAGAAGGATGAATGTTGTTTGCTTCCCCACTGAGAATGATGCTTGTGGAAAACTAGGGTGATGGGAGTCAGTGTTTAATGAGTACAAAGTTTAAGTTTAGGAAGATGAAGAAGTGCAGGAGGTGGTTGTGTCGGAAGGTGCAGGGCAGGAAGCTTCTGTGCTTCTTCTGTGGCCCTAATCTTCCATGTCAGTGATGATGATGTTTGCCCTAAGTGCGAGCTGACATTATTGTAAAGGAACTTACTATACATTTAAATATGCTAACTTTCATGCTACTTTTATTGATTTATTGATTGATTGATTATTGACTGTCTTTTAGAGACAGGGTTTCCCTGTGCAGTTCAGGCTGGCCTTGAGCTCACTTTGTAGCCCAAGCTGGCCTCAAACTTGCAGTGATTCTCCTGCCTCAGCCTCCCGAGTGCTGGGATTATAGGCTCATGCTACCACGGCTGGTCTCATGCTACGTATATTTTCCTCAGTATAATAAACAAATAGATAAAAACCTTATAGCCAAACATATTTGTGTTAGTCCAGTTCAGGTCTTCTGAATCATTTACCTCTTTCTGTTACTAAGTAAACATCAAACTCAGGCTCTAGAGTGTAAACTGCTGAGATGAAGCCGGCCAGCAAGCTGTGTTTGTGGATCAATTTTTTTTTCTGGATCTCTGTCATATTCTATTTCCTAACTTTCTGGGTTAAAGCCTAGAGGAATCAGTGAGAGAAGCATCAGGGTGTGTTCAGCGCAATGACTTAGGCGATTCTGGTGAGATGATTCCCTGCCTGCTGGCTGGCACGGGTCTGACTCCTACTGTGTGGCGTTGCTGGAATGTGCTCCATGGGTGTGGTAGGCTCCCCAGATCTGCGCACTAGCTTGGCTCCTCTTCTGTCACAGCCCCACCACAAGACTACTGAATCTGTAATTCAGCAAGTATCCAGGCAGGAAGTGAGATGCCAGCTTCCCTTTAATGTTGCCTGTAATTTCCTTTGAAGTATTTCAATACACACGGTGGAACATAATAGTCTTTGTACTGAATCCGCTCTCAGAGAAGTCAGTTTGCACTTGATCTAGTTTATCAGAAATGTGTAGTTGAATGGGTACAGGCCAGCACCTGAAATGATCTACAGATATCTGAGGTAAGCATGTTAAATATCCTTGCCCACGTCTTCCTTGGAGGGCTTATCAGTTAAGATGACGTATGTGAAAAGAGTGAAGTTTAAAATTTGAGGTTTGACTAAAAAGTCTGTCTTGCCACAAACAAGGGGGAAATAGCACAGCACAGCTTAAAACATTTAAAGAAATATATTTAGTCCATCGCATGCTGCAGTTACTCTTGTGCTCCTTTCCAGACATGCATCACAAACACATTGGTGGGTTCTGTCACCTGGTTCAAGTGTAAAATTAGTTGCTCTTGTCATTAGAATGATCACAGCTCTCAGACAGCCTCTTGTCAAAGCACCTAACAGCCAGAGATTAGAAGGTCCTGGGTTTACAGCAAGGTTGAATGCTTTAGTTTTGTGTCTCCTTGGAATAAATGTTTGCTTGAATTGCGAAATGTGTTCCAAATGCATAGTCGGGTCTCAGTAATGCTAGTGAAATAAATACATTGTAAAGAAACCTTAAAGAATTACTATTTTCCATTTGCAAAAAGGAAATGAGGTCTGACTAGGAAATGGAAAACATTTATAAGGTGGGAATCTAGTAGAAAAGGAAAACTGGATAACTAGATGAACGAGTGAGTAGGCAGAGAAGTGAACGGTTTTATTGTTGTTATAATATTGAAAGGATTTACCTGCTATTCTCTTTACACACTTAAGCTTGCCTTGGAGTTAGATATAAGACACCCTCCTGGAGCACATGCCAGGGGATACCAAGTTAAGTGTCTGCCTTGAGCCTAATTATACCTTCTTCTAAGTAGAGGCCCTTTACTCTCATGAAGTCATAGGATCTCAGAGGAATAGCAGCTCCAGGAGCAGCTGTAATGCTGAATGGAACCTTAAGTAAATAGCCTAGAAGACCAGTGAACAATGAATTATAATAAACCAACTATAATTAGTAATAAAAACGTTAAAATAACTGTACTCATGAGATAGTACTGGTCATATCCTTGCTGTGTTCTGGAAATAATAGAATCTTTTTTTTTTTTTTTTTTTTTTTAGCTGATGTAGCTACAAATGGTAATTAAAAGCTGATTTAGGATCAAAAACAACCTCAAGGTTATAAATATAAGTAGCTAGCTCTGAAAATAGCTTGTTCATGCTCACATATTCACTTTTTAAAAATGGGGAGGGGCTTCAAAGTGTGTTTAAAGAAACTGAGCAAAACCAGGTGAATGAAATAAATCAATCAATACAGAAGGTTTTATTTTTATGGCTAAAACATATTAGAAGAGGGAAGCCAGCCAGTGTAAAGTAAAAGAACTTCTTATTTATAATGTGTTTCTATAAAGACAGGGAAAGTATTAATTGCTCATGTCTATTCTATAGCATGTAGGTTCAACTAGAAAATAGTAGTGAACAATGCAAGTGAAAGTTCAAAAGTTTGGAATGTCCAAAAGTTTCAAGTGACAGATAGAAAATTGCTTACTCAATCTCCTCTGTTGCAGTGTGGTACAAATATCTATTTATCATTATACTTTTCTCACTCTTTCAAAATTCTTTATTATGGTTGATTAAACACTCTATTCAATACAATCATTATCTTTAGATAAAAACACAAAACCACGGGAGTGAGAATGCACAAAAATAATTAAGGGCAAGGTTTAAAAATTATGTCTCATAATATGTTTGATACTTTGGAATGAGTATGCTATTATGTAAACAATGAGTCTCCAAGGGAAGCACTGTGCTCCTAACAAACTGTTATAGGAAGTAAGGAGGAAAATAATGATAGAGTCATCCTCACAGGTATTATAGCCAGTTTGGGAAAGAGAGACTGATCAGCTAATGACCCAGACATATGTACAATGACAATAATGCCAAGTTGTGTGAAGGAAAGTCCACAGCTTATGAAGAAGGGGATGGAAAAATTAGCCTACTCTGGAAAGATGGAGAGGATAAAGGCCTGAAGAACAGGCCTTGAGCTCAAAGATGAAGGATGAGCAATATCAAAGGAGCCAAGGGAAGGAGGGGGAAGAAAGAACAGTGCATGGGAGTGAGGAAGGCGAGTGATTTTTGTCTGCATAAAAAAGTTCTGTAGTTACAAGTAGCATGGCCTATGAGAGGAATTCATGAAATCCACAAGGAAGGCATTTTGAAAATGTACCTGTTCTGTGAGATTATTAAGGAGAAAGGACACTTCGGTGACATGAGAATTTACTTTCCTCTCTCCTGAGCTACGGGCGTCCTTTTACAAGCAGAATATAACCTCAAAGTCTGTCTGTATGTAACACTGTGAAGTTCACCGAGGAGAGCAAGAACATATTGGTTAACCCTTATTTTAGACAAAAAGAATCAAGTATACGTGTATATCCTCAGGGTCTCAGTTCTCTCACACCCTAGATCTTCAATAAAATTTAAATAAGTCAAACCATCAAAAATACTCACAAATCATGACAAAGCTAAGATTTATTCATTCATTATTTTTAAAAGATCAATATTAGAAAGCACCTATCAATGACCAAATGTTTTGCTCTGATTACTAGGAGTAGTAACGATCAAGACCAAAAGTCTCGTGAAATTTACACATTAATAAGACTAAAGAGGTCATAAGAAAGTAACTAAATAAACCACACAACAAGTTTGGATAAAGGCTGTAAATTGACGGTAAAATAACGTCATTCTGTAATTTTTCTTAAAAAAAAAATCTCTATATGATATCTGAGAACAGATATAAACAAAAGATGAAATGAAATCCACCTCAAGAAACATAGGTGAAGAACAGCCCAATGCAGAACTCTCAGGCTGACGGAGTACTCGGAAGTTCCAGGAAGGTAATACGGCTCGTTGAATTATGCTGAAGCTCCATTAAGGGGGCCAGCTAGGTCCAGATAGAGTTTAGAATTTCTTCTGAGACTGACAGAGAGCCGGTGAAGGGTTTTAGGCAAGGACATAGCTGTATGTGTGAAAAGGATCTTTCTGAATGTTTAGTGGAAAATATCTGGATAGTTGTAGACCACACAGGTAAGTAGAGAAACCATCTCTGTGTCTTGGCTAGTAGGAAAAAATGAAGTAAAGAGTAGAACAAATACATCAACATGCTAAAATGAAAATGAAACAGCTGAGAGTAAAAGATTATGGTATAATCACGTGACCAGACAGAACTAAATAAGTAATGAAAGGTGAAACAAATGAACAAATACATCCATTCAAAATACAAACTGAAACATTTATTTGTACAAGATCTGTAAACCTGAGCAGACCAGAGAATACCTATTTCCATACAAGACCCTTTGGGTGGAACTACAAACTGTGCTATGATCTTATCTCTGTTTCCTACAATATCAGGCCTAGATTTGCATGTTATATGGTTACACTGTTTACAAATGAATATTTTTGTATTATTGACATCAAAATCTTTTTATATTTCAGATTAACTTCTTGTCTGAACACTGAAGGAAGCCCTTTAATGGTACTCTGACTATGGCCAAGGAACACACTGTTTTAAGTCATCCCTCTATGATGATTTGGCCTTACTTTTGTCCTCCATAAAGGTGTGCCTTCTGCTTGTGGCCACCTCTGCTTAACAATGGATGACCCACTGGCATTGTTTGACATAGATGCTTGGATTTTAACCTGGGCCTTTTGAGCACTTCTATTTCTCTCTGAGGGTTGTATTCTTTTTGGCTTCTAGGGTAAGCTTTTCTCATTAGCAAGTACTAATGAGCAATCCAGTCAAAGTAGAAAAAAGACCTTGTCATACCTCTGTCTCTTGCAATTTATGTGCTGCTGGGTGACTTCCAACTCAAACAAAAGTAGGGTCAAAAATATATTTACAGACATGTCATCAGAGAAATAAAAGATTTTTCTTATGATGTATCTCACCAACTGAGCAAGGGCCCACTGTATTGGAATCAAATAAATTTCTATGTTTTCCACTGAAGCCTTCATAGAGTTACTAGAACAACATGTATACCTGATATATTTTTAGTGTTTATTTTATTTCAGGCAACACTACATGCTTTCCACATTTTATGATTCAATCTTTATAGCAAAGTCACTAGATGGGTTTTGTGTTTATTTCCATCTTACAAGTTGGGAAACTATAATTTGAAGATAATACATATCTTGCCAAGATTAGATAAGTAGAGAAGTGGTAAAAACAGAGCTCCTCACAGGTCTGCATTACTACAAAATTCCTACATTTGCTACAAGCTACATTATCTTCTGTGAAAGTAGAGGACTTTGTCCTTCTTGCTATATTCTGCACTTCTTTTTTCTTATGTTTAAAAAGAGACTAATAAGAAAATAGGATATTTAACTGGAAAAGCTTTGTGTATGAACTTAATTAATACTATACTAAGTTATCTAGATAAAATTTTAAAATATTAACAACAACACTAGCCAGGCATGGTGGTGCATGCCTGTAATCCCAGCACTCGAGAGGCTGAGGCAGAGGTTTGTTGTGAGTTCGAGGACAGCCTGGGCTGCAAAGTGAGCTCAAGGCCAGCCTGAACTGCATAGTGAGACCCTGTCTCAAAAGAGACACCACCACCAACAACAACAACACTAATTTTGTCTACAGATTATTTTGATATTGATATAAATCAAATAGCAGGCCAGCCATGCATTCTAGGATAAGCCAATGCCTAAGATTTGTCTAAAATCCACATTATATTTTAATGCATTTAAGGAAATTTTTGTGCCTTGCTTAACTTTTCTCACTCCAGAGTGAATTATTATTCTTTCCATCTCTAAACAGTAAAAAAAAAAAAGAAAAAAAAAAGTATATTTCCAAACAAGATGGGTAAAATTTACAGAATATTGAAAATTCTGCTTCAAGGCTAGAAAACTTGGTTTCTTTAATAATTTAAACTGGTATCTTCCTAGGTGGGTTTCACAATTGCAAGGAAAAGTTAGGAAGTGTGAGACTGCCTTCCCCAGGAAGTAAACTTTTCTTAGCATAGCGATCAGAATGTTTTCCTCTTTGTCTTCAATAGATCAATAATACAGAGGCTGCCAAAGTATCTATTCAACAGAGGGCTCTATTTCAGAATTCACTGCTGAATTGTCTTCAAGCATAGCATCCAATACCCGTACTCATCAATTTCTTAGGTCCTCTGACCATAGCTTACATGGATCTAATATCAAGAGTTCTTATCATAACTCTTTTACATTACAGCAATTTCCTTTGGGATTATATTTCAGTAAGTAAAATGCTCCTTGGGAACTATTTAATTTTTTTCTTAGCTTGTTCTTTTTCCTGCTGATCTACTCCTGCCCCCAAATCCCACAGACTTGTCATTTTTAAAGTTGAAGTATCAGCGTTATCCTAAAGTTTATTCTCCAAAGGCATGAAAACACACACAAAAAAGCAAAATGAAAAGAAAGAACTGGGAAAGTACACACTTACACGCACACACGAAAGCTATAACTACATATAAAGCATACCTACACATAAAAACACAAAAGAAATAATTTTAAAAGCCCACTAAGACCCCACAGAGAATGCAGAAATGCTTCATGCCCCAGGTTTAAAAATTAGACATTAAGTAAATGATAAAAAATGATAAGTTCCCGGTGGTCAGTATGTGTGTGTGCAGTAGTAGGGATTGAACTATACAGCCTTTGAGCTGAGGTTTGACACAAGGCTTCCCTAAGTCACTAAGTTGGGCTTGAATTTGAGATCCTTCTGCCTCGGCTTATCAGAGAGCTGAGATTATAGGTTTATGGTACCAGATTCAGCTCTCTTCTATCTTTGAAAATAAGACTTATCTGGAAAGTAATCAGTCTTGTCAACTAGAGATGAAACATGCCAACCCCAATCAGCCCATCTTTGCCTTATCTGCCATCACTATTCTCTTGTTCAGTGGCTGCTTTACAAGGCAGGTGAGACAAGAATAGGCCGATTGGGGCTGACATTTTGGACCTCTAGTTTTCAGGGCTGATTATCTTCCAGCTAGGTCTTATTTTTAGGGAAACATGAGATTGTAGATTCTTGATAGTTTTCAAAGTACTATTACATATATTATCTTACTGTCTTTTTAAAACTTTTGAGCAAATTTGATGCAATATAAACTTTACCTCGGTACTATGTCATGTTTCTGTTTCATGACAAAAAAACAAAACTGCAAATACAGTTAGGTACTGAAAAAAAAAAAAAAATCAAAGCTCTTACTAACCAGAGAAAAGGCCTCCATAAAGACAGCAAAGACAGTCAAGTTTCAAATAAGCACATAATTGACGACAGCTTGGAACTCTTCCAAAATCTCTTTCACCAACTGGCTAACACTGAGGCTGAAACACTCTGGGTGACAGGGTGCACTCTGGGGTGAGAGCCACCAGCTAGGAACCTCATTAGAACACTTAGGTCTACCTGCAGTATGGGCTTTCTTCATCTAATGCAATATGCACAACCGAGGAGAAAGGAATATCATGTCTCTCCTGGCAGGGAGGTCACCTCCAGATGATCCCTCAAAGTGAACATCCAAGAAAAAGATCATACTCGCCAATAATGTGCATGTATAAAAAAGAATCTTGATGGGGTTTTACATTCAGGTCCATTCATGGCTTTCAAAATAATTTTTGTTTTTTGTCATGATTACTGAATTCAATTATGCCAACAACTTTCCTTGAGAAACGCCATGACAGGCTCCGTGTGTTATAACATGAGTGTGAGGATAGCATTCCAGCTTTATCAGCAAGTAGTTTCTAGCTTAAAGATGGAATCAGGGAATAGGAATATTTGGAGAAGCAGTGAACTGAGAGGGTAGAAAGCACCCAGATAACTAATCTAAACTTGAAGCAAGGAGGAACAGCTGTTTTTGATAAACACATGCATTTTCTTTCTCATGCATGTGAGCAACAAGAGATGTGAGAATCCAGACTGAGAACAAGAAAATACCAAGGAGAGGCTGTTGATTTGCATATTTACTTAGACTCCAGATGCTTTTGATTGGGTGAACACAGTAGCAACTCTTTAGGTTCCTAACACATGTGCTATCATTCCTTGGAGATTACCTACAGACACGCAGCAACCAGGGGCTGCTTGCAAACACCATGCAGAGCCGTTTGGATGTCTGCATTGAGTCTGGAAGACAGGAAAAGCATTGGGTAAAGCTATCAGCTTAGGACACAAAGGTAGAGCTGAGCATAAGTGATAGGAAATATCCACACCAAAAAGATTGGCCCGCAGAACACAGTGAATGCCAAGGACAGAGGTGGATTAGTGGGTTTATCTCAGAAGTGACAGGTTTCTGCATTTCAGAAGCATTATGCTGGAGTGGGTGACGGAAAAGCTTTGTATGAATAAACTGAGATCCTCATTCACTGGGAAACCTTGGGTTTCTCTTTTGATCTAAACCCAGTTTGGAAATCTGTGATTAACCCGACAGAGCCAGGTTTTCTTCTGTCTCAGTTGCTGCTTCAGCATCTGAGCGAATGCTGAAACACAGTGCCAGTCACTAGAACCATTAACAAACACGACACAGAAGCCAAGAAAAAATGTTTCGAAAAAACAAAACACAAACAAAAAGTTGGTTAATGAAAGTTTCTTCTTTGAATAGTTTTGCTTTCCTCCTAAAAATCACCCAAGCTACTTCTGTGCATCTCTATGGAATAGAAGTATTCATTTCATCATTTAGAGAGAGACAACTATAAGTTATTATTCATCTGAGGTTTGGACCTAATTCAATTCAATGAAAAGGAATATACTGGGCAAGGATTGTGAAGACTGCAAAACAGGACACCTTACTCTGTCACCTGGCTCTCAAGAATGCCTTTCTGGGCTGCGGATTACCTCAGTAGCACAAGCACCTGCCTAGGAAGCCCAAAGTCCTGGGTTCAATTCCTGGTAACAACAGCAACAATAACAAAATGCCTTTCTATTGGGTTTGACTTTCTGTAAGAATCTTTTTATTTTTAAGAGAAAAGAACAAAAACAAAATAACAAAAAGATGTAAACAAAACATACTGTTATCTTCAAAGTGGTTACTCAGACGTCAGACTGTATTTGTGAGAATCTTAAGAGAACACACAACACACAAAAAAAGCACACTTGTGAATTTCCTTTAATGTTGGTAGCACACACTAACAACACCAACAACATGAGAATTACACTTGGGCCTTCTCCAGCACGGGTGTGGAAATGAAGGTGACACGCAGTAGTTAGGAATATGCACTGCAGAGGAGCTCAGTGATTTTATCAGTTTCTGGATTGCTTTGGGACTTCCCTCCCTGTTCCAACACAAAATCAGATGAAAACTGTCAATTTTAATTGAAAAATACCTACTTAGCAAAATCTGATGTGGGAACTGTAGTTTCTGGAAATACAATCATAGCACATTGCAAATGCAAAGGTGGATGTTGTAGCCCTCACTCCAAAGTGACTACTAGCTGCTAAATTTTAATAACTATCTTTTTTTTTTTGTTAGCTTTTCAAGAGTGGACCTAAAACTATATAGAATTCTGTTTTGATGGGCAAGATTGATCCTTTTGCTTCTGAAAGGAAAATAATAATAATTGAGTATGTAAAATATCTACAGATGAGGCTATTTTTCCTCCCCCCAAATCATCAGGCTCATATAAATGGAATCTAATTAATATAACTACTTTCATAATAATTATGAATCCCTTAGGATAAACCTTATTCTCTTTGTGAACAACCTACACAGAATTTCTTACTTTGGAACTATGAAGAAAATTACTGGTCACTAAAGTTTATCAAAAAGTTCTGTAAAGAAATACTAACCCCGTTAGAATGACAGGTTTCATTTACCAGAAGATATTAACATCCTGTCAATGTAATTTCCATCAAGAAGGTTTTCAGTGAAATAATAAAAAATGAATGAAGGAAATCAAATGTAGTCATCTAGTTAAATATTCATTTTCTAATCTTTAGGGAGCTGTTTATTATACTTTGAACACCTGGCCTTTACTAGAGCAATGTCTGATTTTAAACTTGTCATCACGCCACGTAAATTCCAAGAGGGTTACAACTAAGCCCATCATTATGAAAAAGCTAAAATAGCAAAGCGTCCTCCTTTTGAATCTGAGAATCATCTAGCAAACATTTGAATTTAGGAAAAAATAGCTGGATGGTTCTTTTAGTGCCTGAGCCAGAGTGAGGTGCAGGAAGCTCCTCTGATGCAGAACTGAAGGAGACGCTCGCTGAAGGGTGATGACCCAGAACTTCCGAACCTCCGCGATGTGAGGAGAGGGCGCCCTTACAGTCTGCCCGAGGTGCGTCATTTACTTCACTCTGGTCCTGGCTCTGGGTTCTTTGGCAGTTCACAGTGTTCTTATGAACATTAAAACAATAAAAATAAAAAGTATTTCTATGTGTCTGATAGACCTGCACATCTGCTGTTTAAAGAAGAACATGCATTTTGACATATTTAAGAGAAAATAAATGCAAAGTCGTGACACAGGCAAAGGAGGGTAAAGTATGATAAAGGGGCATCTTCCCAGGTCCTTTCTTAACCTCAATCCTTCCTATCCCTCAGAAGCGCATAGTGAGAAGTGATGTCAGTGGCAATTACAGAAATTATACTAGAGAAGAAACAAGTGGAATGGGAAAAGAAAGATAAAAAGAAATATAATATGCATAAAACAAGTGCAATCTAGAAAGCACAGGATTCTTAGCCACAAAATAATCAAAACTTCTAGACTTGGGGCTGGGGATTTAGCTCAGCGGCAAAGTGCCTGCCTGGCAAGAGCAAGGTCGTGAGTTCCGTTCCCGGTACCGGAGAAAAACCAAAAAAAAAAAAAAAAAAAAAACTTCTAGACTTAAGGTGAAAATATTAGTTATGCAAACTTGAATTCTTGAGTCCAACCTGAGTCCCGTCATATTAGGAGAACTTTTGAAGGAAATTAATTTTTGTAAAACTTGGTTTTCTCATTTATTATGTAAAGATGATGAAAAGCACAATAAAAACCCAAACATGGAAACAGCAGTTATATTGTGATATTACCTATGTATCAGGCACTTTGAAGGAGCATTGTCTTAGTATTATGACTACAGCCTTGGGTGACGTGTATGGTTTCTATTCTACTAAAAAGAAAATTTTGTCAATAATACAACACATTACATTACAGGCATCGGACTAACATATACATAATTTAGTGCACTGTTTCAGAATAACACATATGTACACAGATAGCTAACAATAACACAATGCATTAAATTAACCATATAAATAGTGAGGAATCAAGTTATAGAAGCTCATGGGAGACTGGGTATGATTATGGCAAATTATAAAGTTACTGAATGTTTTTTAATATTAATGAAAGCATAAAAATTTTTATTTGGAACATCCTATGTACTAGTTTATATTTATCTAGACACCCTTCATTAAAGTGAAAAGAAAAAAAAAAAAAAAAAGAAAAAAAGTGAAAAGAAGTATATGAAAAGCCAATAGATATCATCACTAATCTCTTGAAAAGCCATAAGTTTTGGACTTTGGAAGTCTCAATGAATTCAGTAATACTCATGAACATAGAATATCAATGTATTACATACAAACAATGAAATATGGGAGGAATCTGAGGCTATGAATTTTCATGAAAATACAAATGCAATGGTAAGCAGGTTAACATGGCAAAGGCTATCACATGACAATCAAGGCAACTTCTCCTGCCCATGGCAAACCTGGATTACAGCACAGGAGTTAGGAAACAGTTAAATGGGCACAGGCTAGTCTAAGCTGAATGGCCGTCTTTGTTGGAACCAACCAAGTTCTTAGCACAATATAAGACGCCAAACCTAATGTTCTTATTGGTTGTACAACACAGATTTTTAAATCCTGTGGTAATATTTGTGTTATAGGAGCTCCAGATTTAAAACTGGAGCTTACAGTGCACAACTAAATGCTGCTTAGAAAGCCTTTCTCTTCATTTTTTCTCAGTTAAGCTTTGATAAATGAAGAATAGTGACTCATCTAGTCAAAAGAAAAGTTTATCATTATGATTATTATGACTTTTATTTTCTATATGCAGAAACCAGGAATATGGAGATATTGAACACACACAGAGAGACACAGTTTTGAAATAGCAAGCATCACTGACTGAATTCAACTTGCACTGTCGTTCCAGTAACAGACTGGAGAAAACCCATCACCACTGTCTCCCATCAGAAAGCAGGATGTCAAGGGACCCTTGTTAATTACAAATTCTACATCTTTATTTTTCATTCATAATCTATTCAGAAAACACATAACAAGTGAAAATGCTGGGATAAATGTATGATTTTCTCATTCTTATTCAGTAGGTAGATATGTTTGTATTCACAAGTTCTAAAGGTACAATCCAGATTATGTACCCCAGCTGATGCTTAATGAGCCACACAGATCTACCTCTAAGGCATTAGATCTCTTGAATGGAGCTCTTGCTCCTTGCGTAGAAGTTGTCATTTTCTATTCTGTGCAGTCAAACTGCACATAGGAAGGGATTCATTTGCACTCAAAGTACACACAATATAACAGCTGAAATGAGACGTGGTTGTGAACCCAAAGGTAGCTGGAATGAGACAATTAGATTCAAAAGGGAGAAAGTGCTATGAAATCCTAAGTCTCCTAATTCAAAAGGTCTGCACAGATGATAGACAGTTGGTAGCAGGGATGTCAGAGAGCAATCTCTTTGAGCTTTAAGTCACAGGTCAATTAGGGCAGAACAGGAGTGAACAGGATTTGGGATATACTTTGTAGAATTTGTCAATCTTATTTTAGATATTCCTATCTCAATACTATAGCCTGAACCTCAGTCATTCCTATTGGACTATAATGATTCTATTTTCTTTATCACCTTTGTTAACTATGAAAACATATTGTTTACCTCTTCCTTGTTTGTCTCTACCAACAGAATGCAATATTCTACACAAAAGATTTCCTACACTTATGTCACAGAACAGTGCCTAACATTTTTAAATGATAAGCAAAATATAGTAACAATATACAAATAATTACATTTCAAATGCTTTTCCACATTTCAATAAAAAGTTTGCTAAAATATGCAAAATAAGTGTGTTAGTAAATATATTTTTAATACATTACACAAAAGTATATATAATACATATGGTGTGAATAATAAAGTGAAAACCTATATGACTACAACCATCCTAAGAAAGAGTATTGCTGTTATTTTTGGAACTCTTTTCCAAAAATCATGGTCCTTCCATGGAAGAGGCATTAATCCCCTTCTCAAGTACTTAGTCTTTCCTTTCCTTAGATTTTCCTTGACTAAGCAAATTTATAAAAGAAAAAAGGTGTTAAACAATGCAGCATGCTGGTTGGAAATTTGGACCTATTATTTTGATCATATTACCCATGCATAAGTCTTTTTGTGATATACATGCACTATATAAATATTTCTTTATAAGTTATATGCATTTATCAGAGTAATATATTTTATACATTACAAATTCTATAAAAGGTTGAAATTTACAAAGTATACAGTATAAAAAGATGAAATGAAAGTATTCCATACATTATAGTTATGTAATTTGTTAGTTGTACTAATTTGCTCTCATTAATGACATTATGGTTAGTATGATTAATGCTGTACACTATTAAGTGTAAGATAATTAAACTTTCACTAAGGCAGGAAAAATACTGCCGAAGTAACTGTCATATGTCACTCAGCAGTTGTAAGGTACATCTTTAATTTCAGATATGTTAAAATACATGCTTTTTCGGGGCTGGGGATTTAGCTCAGCGGCAAAAGCGCCTGCCTGGCAAGCACAAGGTCGTGAGTTCGGTTCCTGGTACCGGAAAAAAAAACCAAAAAAAAAAAAAAAAATACATGCTTTTTCAACAAATACATGCAATAAATCTTTTAGCAGAAAACCCAGGTTGAGTAGAATGAGTAACATAACTCTCTGCTTTACTCTTTCTACCATGTTTTCTTTTTTTTTTTTTTTTTTTTAATTCACTTGCTGGTCCTCTCTCATTCTGGGGAGTGGAAAAGATGTTTTTTCTTAGAAGTAAATATTATATGTAGTAAACTTCCCCATACAATTTCTCGAGTTAGTTTTTGAAAATTAATGCATGGAGGGTAAAGTTAGATAAAAAGTAATGTGATGAACTATTTTAGTCACACATGCTATTAATATAGAGTAGACATATAATAAGGTTTAAGTCATTAATTATTTTCTGGGGCTAATATCATAAACTGATGATTTCTAAAAAGTAGTTTGGAAATCAAAGAATTTACTCAGATCTTAATGTTATTGTCACTGCAATACACTCATTATAGCTTAATTTTCACCAAGTATAAAAATATTGCCAAGAAAAACTGTTCACAAAAATATGACCTTTCTCATTTGTTTCTCAATGAGGTGACGCAAGGAGAAGAACCTAAATAACCCAAACAGTATTTAACACCTTTAGCATCTGTTGGAAACCAAAAATGAAGACTAATGCTCTTCTAGATAGCTCATTCAATGTTTATCGTGATGCCTGGAAAACAAGCAACCAAACAACCATTGAACCGAATTACAATAAAATATACGTTTTTCAGAGAGAGGAGCACAAAATCAGTTTTCATTTGGCATGCTAAGTATGCTATATTTGAACAGAATGTTACATATTCATTTCATTCATCATTTAAAGGCAGATAATCAGGAAGTCATTACGTGGCCTGCATTGGGCAGCTATTCGATTAGCGTATAATTGAGCACTCTGTAATTCAGCCAAAGCTGACAGGCTGGGAATGCATAATATCCATCGTAGGTATTTTAAACGTGGGGGAAATCATGGGGCAAATGATATATGCTTGTCAATACTGGCCACAAGTATATAAAAAACCTAAAAAATGTATTTACATTTCCTTCTTTTTAATTTTAAAATTTTCCTGGATGTATGATTTTGCAAGGCAGAAATTTATAAGTTTTAGTAATGTATTTGAGAAGTCATTCTTTAAGCAGACTTAAGGTGACATTCTGGGTCCTGCTGGCAGCCTTTTGTATTACTCCAGGTTGACCTTAGACAATGTAACATGAAGGTAATACCTTAGGACAAAATCTCATTTTACCCAGAGGTTGAAGAAGTTTAATATGGGTTGGAAGTTAGAGGAGAGAAGTAGGTAACAAAGGCTATCATATAATGTGAACTATCCCCAAAAGTTATGTGTTAAGGCTGTTCCCCAGGCCTTGGTAGTACTGGGAGGTAATGGACCTTTACAATGCAAAGCATAACAAAGGGAAGTTCCCTCACTGAATGCGTGCCTAGCAGCCAAATACTGGAACCTGCTTCTCCTCCCTTTCTCTCATTTGCTTCCCAGCTTCCATGAGAAGAAGAGTTTTGCTCTGCCATACACTCAACACAGGCCCAAAAGCAATGCGGTCAACCCACCATGGCTTAAATTTCTGGAAAATTAAACAAAATAACCCTTCCCTTTTTTATAGTTATTACATCAGATATTTTGTTACAGTGAAGGAAAGTAACTAAAACAAGACAGAGATGAACTGGATAATCAGATTAGGTGCAGATATTCTTACTATGATTGTGGTTGGAAATGATAAGGCCCCACACCACAGATGCCAGGGTGTGAATGGCCACCATATGTTCTTTTAAATTTCACCAAAGTAAGGCAGCATAGCTCTCAGCTAGACAGCTCGGTCATCCCTCCTTATCAAGTTTTTCTCCTTCCTTAGGTCTTCTGATACAAATCCAGGATGGACTTTCAATAAGAAGAGAATTCCGCCAGAGTCAGAAATATATTTGGCAGGAAAATTTACAAACATTCATTAATAATTATTCCATTCTTTTTGTTACAATAGTAACTAGCCTAGTGATTTTAGGAGACAGGAATTTGCATTCGTATCCTAGAGCTGTTCTGTGTTTTAAAATAAGAGATAACTGTTTTCTCCTAGTTGGAGAGTCTAAAAGTCTGAAATCTGGGTATTGTTACCAGGACAGCTCTTTCTGAGAGCACTGAGGAAGAATCTGTTCCATTCCTGACTCATACCGTCCACAAACAACTAGCAATTGAAGGAGTTCCTTGACTGTAAAGGCATTACCCAGTCTCAGTCTCTGCCTACTCATGATCTTCCCTTTGTGGTGCTGAAACTTAACATACTTGCTTTCACAAGGTGGACACACATGGGTTTTGGAGACCTATCCTCCCTCAGTATAACTTCATGTTAACTCAGCCTGTCTGTAACAATTCTGCTTCCAAATAAAGTTACATTCTGAACTAAGAGCTCAGAATTCCATCTATCATTTTAGCAGACACAATGTGATCCACTGAGGATTATTTAGAACTGTGAAAACATGGTAATGATAAAAAGCTTTTAGTTGGTTGCAGTACTGTTATAAATTCTCTATAGAAAAGGCATGCCTTTTGCCCACCCCTGGGGAACAGTGTGCCATGGCCAGCTCAGGATGACCTCTGGCTAGGTTTGGTCACAAGACACATTACAACACGGGCAGTGCATGAAGAATGGAGAATAACTCTTCTAAATTCTTGTTCTCATAAAAATAGAGTGAGTCAAAGACACAATGGTAAACGTCCCAAGAGACCCTCCTCACTGCCGTCAAGCAAATAACTTCCTCTCCATGTTAAGGAGTACATGTGTACATTTAAATGAACGCTGATTAAAACCAAGTGTCAAGGGACAAGGCACGTTATAGTAGTATTGCAGAAAAAACAGTATCAAACCAAATGGAAGACTCTGCACTGAGGAGTTAGAAGGCCACTTTTTATTACACCAGCAGGCTGGTGGGAATCAGTTCTAAATCACCAGGCCACAGGGGCTGGGGATTTAGCTCAGCGGCAAAGCGCCTGCCTGGCAAGTGCAAGGTCGTGAGTTTGGTTCCTGGTACCGGAGAAAAACCAAAAATAAATAAATAAATAAATCACCAGGCCACAAATCAGCTTAGTGTTCTGTTTAAATACAGTTTACAAGCAGCAAGTACAAGGCTGATGGAAGGTTATTACATGATTGGTTACATGCATTGAGTCATATGTTGTCAAGCAAATAGATTTACTTAAAAAGAATTGTTTAGCATAAGGTAGGAACTTTCTGGGAAGGAAGGGAGGGCCGTGAGCAGAGTAACATAGTTAAATGGGTCCTTGACTGTTCCAGACATGAAGTCCTTGAAGCAAGTTGAAAACAATATATATTTTTCTAACTAAGGAAAAACACAAACTGGGCACCGTCAAGTTGGCCCAGCACATTATCAAAGAGAAACAGCTGGACACAGACAGTCAAGGCTGGTTTAACTTGGCAGCCTAGCTCCATGACAAGCAGGAGAAACGTAGTCATAGGCCATTA
The DNA here is from genome assembly GCF_000276665.1 of Chinchilla lanigera. Classification (NCBI taxonomy): domain Eukaryota; kingdom Metazoa; phylum Chordata; class Mammalia; order Rodentia; family Chinchillidae; genus Chinchilla; species Chinchilla lanigera. The sequence continues at coordinate 19,808,349 of NW_004955408.1, read as the reverse complement.
ATTGATCTCTACCTTTTGCTCTAAAATATCTATAAGTTTGGTCTTTTGTATCTGTGCCCTTACAGTGGAAATAAGGAATAGTGTGAGAGGAGTTTGAGTTGGCAACAAAGCTTGAAATCACAGGAAGAAAATGAGAATTTTGCGCATACAAAACAAGCCCAAGAACTACAGCCGCCATTCTGCATCTTTGTTCCCCAATGGTGTAGCCTCTGTAGTATCGAGGTTCACTGGGTCAGTCTCTGTAGTATGCAATATAGCCTCACATTAAGGAAGCATTAGATATGGTGGTGGTACGTGTCTGTAATTGCAGCATTCTAGCACTTGGGAAGCTGAGGCAGGAAAATTGTGGTTGAGTTGGAGGCCTGTCCAAACTACACAGTGATTTCAAGGCCAGCCTGAAGTGCCAAGAGAGACCATGTCTCAAAAGAAAAAGAAAAAAAAGATCATGGGAGGGAATTAAAGTAGAAATTTCATCTCAGACAGAGAGATCAATAGCAGATTCCAAAGTGAGGTGCTACAAAGAAGATATTTTCCAATACATCTCTGTGAATCTGAGAGATCAGTCTATATTAATTCAAAAGATGTGAAAGTGACAAAAATATCTCAGACTTAAATTTTTAGAGAGTTGTTAGTCTTTGATGAGTTCAACTTACACAGCCGGGAAAGACTGGGTGAACTGATTCTGACTTCAAGTTTAGTGGAGCGATGCCTCAGTAAGAATGATTCAGGGAGCCTGGTAGGTACCCACCCCCATGCTTAGAGGCTCAGAGATTGGGGCTAGACTTTCACATGAGGAATGTAAAGGGTAGGAAATGGCAAGTGATGGGTCAGCGAAAAGTGATGGCATGGCACAGCCTGCCCAGGCTGTTGGAGTAAAGGAGTATGATTTGTTGCACAGACCAGAGGTGCACTCACAATGTGAGCATATCCACATGGGCATACTGAAAAACCATTAGAGCAGCATTGAGAGGGCAAGCGTTGTTCAATCAAGAGAAGCTGTAGACACCAGAGATCCCCAGGGCTGGAGGCAGGAGCCACAGAGGGCAACCAAGATTTCCAGCATCAAGAGTTTATTTCTAACAGAAAGGGATCTTCAGGTTCGAGAGGCTGGTGCTAGAGCAGAAAAGGCTTTCTAGGAAAAACCCACAAAACAGCTCTTTTAGGAAAAAGAATTTTTAAATTTCTGCCAGAACCAAAGTACCTGAAGCCACCTCACCAATTTATCTCTAAAATAGGAATTTCCTTGGCTTTACTGTCCCTTGTTCTCAGTCCCACCCTCTCTAAGGTTTTCCATTCAAGAATGACTCAACTTGGGGTTGGGGGAGAATATTTAACTTTAATCCCATTTGGTGTATTTCATTGTAATAAGAGGCTCTGTCAGTTACTTTTCTCTCCTTACTGGGACAAAATACCTGACACCCAAAATTAAGGAGGGAAAGTTTTATTTAGTTCACAAGTCAAGGAGGTTTCATGATCAGCTGGCTCCCAGGCAGGGTGGCATGGCACGGGGCAACAGTTCATGGCGGCAGAAGACAGCAAAAGCAATAAGAGTAAAATGGGGGGGGCAGGCCTCTTTTCTTCCTGTATATTGTAAGCAGGCTACCATCTCCCTCCCCCGACTCAGGGAAGGTAGAGCATTCAGACAATATAACCATGTGGAGGACCACCTAGGTGACTCTCCTTGAAAGAGGAGCAATTGTCTCCATTTTGGCTGAGCCTGACCCTATTTCCATGTATTGATGTGTGCAGAGCTGGCTAGGACTTTTCCTTATCCTTTAATTGGCTTTAAGCAATGCAGATCAGTCTAGCTGAAGTGCTGATGGTAGTCTTTGGAGATGGCAGCTGTGTTTCCCGGATCCCCATTGTTCCCACAAGTAAGCCAGGATGAGGCAGGATGTGTGAGCCAATGCTCCATGCTGTCAGCTGGGACTGAGCCTTGGAATAAGACTATGACTTCCTGGAGCTTCAAACATTACACATAAGAGCTAAAGCACTGACCCTAAAACATTACATACTATCTCAGTTGTGTTATGCAGATTACTTTTTCTGCAGATCCTTCTCTCTGCATATGGCAGAGGTGATTTCAGGCCTCCTATCTAGCCCAGCTCATGACACTCACCTACTTCCCATGGTTCTCACAGTAACTCAACCTCAAGCCACTCCCTTCTTCATCAATGAATAAAACATGGGTTTGGCCTTGGTCAGGGCCTTTGTTCCAGGTAGCCATCATCATGGCACGACTTAGGACCCCTTGGCTCCACATAACAAGAAATATACTTTAATGTCTTTATTCTCAGCATGGGTTGCACTGGAAGTGGTAGATTGAATTTAACTTGTTAGAATTCCAATAACTTTTCATGGGATTACAAATATAAACTTCCTGGGCTGTGAGGAGGACTGGGAAGGGCTCTCTGTACCTAAGATTTTGTGTACCACATGAGATTCTCTGTACAATATTATCTCAGAGCTTCAAAGTGTCACAGCTACCAACATGGGATTCAGTGGAGAAGCCAGAGTTGAATGTTGATTAAGTTCTCATAAAGCTATTATGAAATTCTACCTATTTTTGTATTTTATTACTATCAGCTCTTCTGCTACATCTTTGCCTTTCCTAACTAATTATAGACTTTTAAAGTCAGAGAATGAGCTATACGTTTCTTAAAATTCCCTAGAAAACAGGAAACTTCTTTGCACGGAGGAGGCACCTAATAAATTCAGACTAAAGGGAGAATATCAGAGTGCTACAAGATTATATTTTTGGGCTACACACATTTATAGGCAGCTACATACTCTCTAATACAATAGACCAGCTTGGTACTATTTTTTGTAATCAGTTGCATTTTAATTAGCTTTGATTAACAGCACAAAAACCTAAAGGAAAATGGGATCCATTTCTTTTTTTCTTTTTCTTTTTTAGTCAATATGTAGGGGATTTACATTTACTAGTCTAACTCTTTCACATATCACCAGCAGAACTGGGCCCCAAGCAATTTATTCATTTGCAGCAATAATAAATGATTCAGGGGATTAAAATGGTGAAAGAGTCTGTCATTTGTAGATTTGCAGCGATTGGCTACAATAGGAGAATGAATTCCACAAAGCCAACTAGAGTATGTGTAATGAAATCATTGCTGTGGTTACTACAAAAACGAACTGCCAAAGGTTTAATTCCCACATATAAAACAAAACTCACTGGCAGTGTGAGGTAGAAAGTAAAAATGTTGGGACAACCACATGGAGCAGTAGTTATATTTGTAAAACAGTACAGGTGAGCTAGCATTCCGAGGCAGCTAGACAGAGCCCATTCAATCTGTAAATATTCCCTGTCATTCTAGATATACTTTCTGTCTCATGTTGCCCACTTACTCTTTGACGCAATCCTTTCCGTCCCTAGTCTGTTTCCTAACTCTCTTACTAATCGAATTCCTGTGAAGGTCTGCCAATAGGAAGTAGTTATTCATTTGAGTGTTATTTATTTTAGTGCCTCTGGTAGCAACAAAGGAAACAGTAGCAGAGCAATGTGACCACAGGCGACAACATAGGGGCATATACAGCAACCTTGTGGTGTTGGATTCTCTTAGTACTGCATCAGTAGCATAGCTCCGCAATCAGAATCAGCAACATCGTTAACACATCTGCAGCAACAGCAGAAACCTGAGCTCTAGTCATAGTAGAATTATACTAAATGTGTACCCAGAAGTAAATAAGTCTAAAATGGCTCTCATCAAGAATACAACACACACAAAACATCTAAACCAAATGATTGTGAGAATGTAGGTAAAAGGACCCCCCTACACCTTGGAGAGAATGTAAACTGGCTCAAGCACTATGAAAAAAGTATGGTAATTCCTTAAAAAACTAAGAATAGGTGTACTGTCTAATTTAGCTAAACTACACTTTGATATATTCTTGGAAGAATTAAACACAATGTACTATAATGATACATGCATACCCACATTTACAATGGTATGATTCACTATAGCTAAATTGTGTAAATAGCCTTGATACCCATCAACAGATGAATAGATAAAACATGTAGTATATACACACAATGAAACGTTATTCAGTTATAAAGAAGCACAAAATCACATCATTTGCTGGAACGAATACAGAATGGAGGCCAATTTATGAGAAAGAAGCCAAACTCAGAAAGTTAAATATCACATATTTGCTTTATGTAAATAATCTGAAATGAATTAAAACAAACAAACAAATAACAAATGAGTGGAACCTAGAAGTTAGAGTTTTACAGATGAGGAAGAGGATTGAGGTAGGGGGAGGAAAAAGAAAGAATTAATTGGGATGGAAATAAACAAGATATGTTATAATAGGATATGTGTGTTATTAATACAGTATACCAAAATGAACCTCATTTTTTCTATATATGAGCCAATGGGGGGGGAGAAAAAGAAAGTACAGTCACTTTAGGAAGAACCTCAGCCTAGAAATTAGGGGCAAAGATGGACTCTGTACGTAGATATTTACACATCTAAATGGATGTTTTCACATTAGGATGTCTATCTGCACATCTAAATATCTTCTTAATCAATATTCTTTTATTCATCTGATTTCCACTCATTAAAAATATGTGACCCTAAATTACATCAGATGATAAAATTAATTTTTTAGTGGGCACTTTTCAAACAGTGAATATTTAGGAGAATAAAAGTATGGTATGGATATTTTTATGTTAAAGAAATGGTGGGCCAGACATGGTGGCACACGCCTGTAATCTCAGCACTCAGGAGGCTGGAGCAGGAGGATCAGCATGGGTTTGAAGCCAGCCGGGGCTACATAGTGAGTTCAAGACCAGCTTGAATTACAAAGTCAGACTCTTATAGGAAGTAGAAAAGTCCATATAATTCTTCAAATTACCTATTCTGTTGTTTCAAAAATATGTTAATATATGTGTTAATATACGTATTTTATCTACGTATACCACTAGTCTCTCTTAGTTTATTGTAAAGAAAATTTTGACTATTATCTATTTCTTTCATCTTTGTATCTTTTTTGTCTGTATCTTGTATTTTGGTAATTAATTTACTCAGTAACTACTCAGTACTTGGTAAACTGCTCAGTTGTTATTCTCTTATTATTCTGTTATGAAATTTTGTGTATTTTTTCAGATGATAATAATAATTTTAAAAATATACAATCAGGAAAGAAACTGTAATTGGTTTTTCATATATATATATGTGTATATATATATATGATTTTAACCTAGCAAAATAGCTAACCTTGCAATCTTGGTTTAAAATCTAAAGCTGAAGAATTAATTTAGATGTGTGTTTTAAGTGGAAATCTTAGCAGCAGTTTGGAACACAGAACTTTAAAATCATTGTATTTGTAAGTTGTATTGATAAAACACATAAGCATTACTTAACTACTTGGTAAGGCTCATCCAACAATTGAAGTAATTAAAAAGAAATCAAACATATTAAATTTACACATGCAATTTAAAAGTTTGAAGTTGTTTAATTAACTAAATTTGTAAATGAGATCAAACAGTAATCAAAGGCTTCCTTAAAGGTAATCACTAAAATATGTTGCACTTATAAATAGAATAATAACTTTTATATGCTGAATTGAAAGACTTAATGAAGAGCTCGGTTTATAAATTTGTTACGAGTGCAATGAATATTAATTCAAATTAAATAAGCCCCCGAGAAATTATTTCTGTACTCCAAAGCCAAGGAGTAAACACCACCTCCACAATAAATAAATAAATAAATAAATAAATGAATGCAAGGCCAAATGCATAAAGATGAGTATTTTCCACAAAGCATACTCCTTAAACATAAGCCAAATACCCGAAGTCAGGGCTTGTATGGACATTGAAGAAAAATATGGCTGTGATTTTTAAAGCTTTTTCATTAATATATTTTCAATGCATAATAAATACACTCATCATGGGACATTGGTATGGATACAGATTACATCGTGACCCTTTGTATACCTCCCCTCTCTCTTGGCCCTCTGTCCCCAGATACATAAAAGTGATAGATGGTAGGTCAGTAGGCAGCCTGGATTTTTCAATGTTAATTTTGATTGTAAACCTTCTTCTTTATATAAAACTCCCCCTGTGAAAGTAACTCTACTTGGAGTGAATTCAAACATTCACTCAGAGAATTTCAGCATGGAAAGAATCTTGAACCTTATCAGTTCCAAACCCTTCATTTTCAGACAAGGGAATGGGATCTTAGAGATGTAAAATACCTGTGGGCACAGAGATAGACATGAAAGACCTGCGAGGGGAAGCCAAGTCTCCTGGGTACCGGTGCCGGTTAGCATCTCTAATTCAGAGTGCTTAACCCATCCAGTCTTTCAGCACTTGACCCCAGAGCCAGGTCATCATTTTAACCTCCACTTAGAAAGGGGCAGCAAGAAGCGAGTGGCACATTATGCATGGATACCATCATTATGAAAGCCACCCCAGCTGAGGTCCTAGGGCTCCGTGTTTTCATAAGGCCCTGTTGCTTTCATTTTCAACCTGGCACCTTCTGTTGCCAGTAAGTATTCACTTGGAGTTCTTTTAAAAGGAAAGTTTCACACGCTTCCTATGGCCTCTACTCTCTCATAGAAGGAGTGACATTTGAGAATTCTGACAGTAAGACATCTCCAACTTCAATCACAGAGTGCGAAAATGAATATTTTTCACATGCGACTTTGAAGGTTGGTGCTCTTGTAACATAGCCTTTCAGTTTTACCGGAGATTGACTGCGGAAGAATCGGACAGTAGTTCAAGCAGCACCACAGAGGATGCCTGATAATCAGTGCCCAGCGTAAGAGGGAGGATGATGAGGCCTCTGCCTCACCAAGGCAAAGCAAAATCCATAGCTCTGGGAGGGACAACTGATCCAAAGAAATTCAGCGCCTGTGTGTTAAATCTCTGTAGCAAACTTTGTGTGACAGCATTCTCTCTCTAGCTGGTGATGACCTTCCTTGCTTATATTTCCCTGAATTCCTACTGACCAGAAAATTCTGAAGTGTGGTTTGGTATCTACTTATAGAATATGTGTGTGTCGCTTTACAGACATTTGAATAGACAACCTATGTTTTCATGGATAGCATAGAACAATATAGCTGAAGAAAGCCAGAAAGTAGAAACCTCTGGAGGACCACCTAGGCGACTCCTTGAAACAGGAGCAATTGCCTCCATTCTAGCTGAGCCTGACCCTATTTCCATGCATTGATACGTGCAGAGCTACCTGGGACTTTTCCTTATCCCTTCAATTGGCTTTAAGCAATGCATATCAGTCTAGCTGGGGTGCTGATGGTAGACTTTGGAGATGGCAGCTGTGTTTCCCTGGACACTTGTTGTTCCCAGGAGTCAGCTGGGATGAGGCAGGATGTGTAAGCCAATACTCTAAGCTGTTGGCTGGGATTGAGCCTTAGAATAGAGGCTATTGTTTCCTGGAGCTTCAGACATTGCACATAAGAGCTAAAGCACTGACCCCAAAACTTTAGATACTATCTCAGTTGTGTTATGCAGATTACTCTTTCTGCAGATCCTTCTCTCTGCATTTGCAGAGGTGATTTCAGGCCTCCTACCTAGCCCAACTCATGGTACTCACCTATTTCCCATTGTTCTCACAATCACTCATCCTCCAACCACTCCTTTCTTCATGAATGAATAAAGCCTGAGTTCGGTCTTGAGTCAAGGCCTTTGTTGCAGATAGCCATCATCATGGTGGGACTTAGGACCCCTTGGCTCCTGTTATGGTTGATACATTGTG